>NC_056726.1:247274290-247409290 GCF_019279795.1 Protopterus annectens
GCTTAAAGGGTGCAGATGTCCTGGGTAGCATATGTCTGTATGACAGGAAACATAATAGGAAAGAAGAAATCCATACATACAAAACAAAAGATGGTTAAACACAAAAAAGATATGTATGTAACCATCTATCATACACAAAATGCATGAAAAAGTAAGGTTTCATATCAGTACACATGACAATCTTAATATAGTTTCCCTATCCTCCCACAAATGCAAAACAAAGAAAAAACATGATTAAAAATTTATAGCAGGACTAACATTTATGTCACTCTGTAGTACACTGCAGCATTAAGAAAGATAAATGTATATCTGTCAAAAAAATGGTTAACACTTTTTGGTTTAGTATGCACTTTTGTGGAGGCCAGCCAGGTACACAACTAGGACTTGGCAAAATTGTCAATGCTGCTAATACCAAAACCCATGACCTTGGTAATAATTAATACAACAGTTTTCTGGCCAAAGTGGTCAGCTTTCAAGACTGAATATTTCCATTAAATTGTCATCACTAGGTAGAAAATTACTGCATGGTTTAGAAATGGTATACATGCCAATGCCAACATCTGCTGAGAGATGCATACAGTATAACAATGTCTGTATTATGAATGCAGTCTATAAGTACGGTTCAAATACATCATTTTCTTCATATGAATGCATCAATCCAACATACACAAAATACATGAAAAAGGGAAGGCTTCATATGAGAACACACAACTTAATCACAGATTTTCCCCTCCCCTACCCAAATGCAAAACAAAGAAAGACATTGGATAAAAGATTCATAGCAGGACAAACATTTCTGTCATTGTGTTGCCCATTGCAGTATCAAAAAAAAAACTATACATTTGTCAAGGAAAAATGGTTAGCACTTTTTTGTCTGATATGCACTTCCATGGAAGTCAGCCAGGTAAACATCAGAAAGCCTTAACAAAATTGTCACTGATATTAATGCAAGAATCCATGACCTTGGTAATAATTAAAACAACAGTCTTCTGAACACAGTGGTCAGCTTTCAAGATTGAAAATTCTCATTAAATTGTCATCATTGAGTAGAAAAATACTGCATGGTCAATAAATAACTGTGGTATACATGCCCATACCAACAACTCCTGAGAATAATGCAGACAGCAATACTTACATTGTGAATGTGAGAGATTAAATAAATAAGTTTCAGATAAACAAATGTGTTCATTATAGCAACCTACCTTGCAGCAAGTCAGTTGTGAATGTGGAAAACAGTTTGCAAAGCAAGTAGCAGTAAGTAACAGTATTGAGTTCATTTGCTACATGATTACCTTTATGTAGCGCAGATTCAGTCCTGTCAGCATTGTGACTATGCAAATGAGGTGTGAACTCATTAGCATTCATGACTAAGTGCAGAAAATGTAAATATGGTACAAGGACCTACACAATTTGTATGCATATGCCCTTCCTCAGCAAGGACAAGCACTAAGAAGTTTTACCTGCTTAGTGCTTGCAAGTGTGAATGATTAGTGTTTCTGCAGTATCAAACAGGGTGCATCAGGGAGAAGGGATTTACAAGAACTTTTGTGACTACCATTGACTGACTTTAGAGATCAACATTCCTAATACTGATATGAACTGTTTCTGAGAAATGTTTATGCCTACATAAAGGCACAGTTGTGTCTACAATAATAAGTACTTTACTCAATATATGAAATTCAAGGCAAAGCACAAAGAGAAGCAAAGGGGTGCGATGTTCACAGTTTTTTATATTGTGTGAGGAAAGATTTATCTTTCCTGTTGCACTTACCTTTTTGCTGTCTTCAATGTATATGTTAATGTAAGTATGTTCATTTTGAGACAAAAAAAGTTTAGTAAATATCAAAAGTTTACATTTTATTTACCTGTTTTATAATGTTTTCCCCATTTCAGTACTTCTATCATATTTTTGTTTCTCTTCATCACTTGTACACTGTTTGGCATTGCTTAACGTGGACTGGCAGTCACCCATAGCATTAAACTGCACTTTACTTCCTATGGAAGAAAGTGAAAATTTTAGTTTAGACTGCCTTCTGTAATGCAAACAAGTCTAGCAGCAGTGCATGGCTGTCAGCACTCTGGATAGTACTCAGTGAAGAAAATGCACCTATCTGGTAACTTTCTTTGTGTCACAAGGATTAAGTGCAGTGAGCTTAGGAAAAAAGGACAGCTGATTCAGGGTTCAGATCTAGTCAACTAATAATTTTACAGGAGGGGCCTGAATACATACTTATGCACATTTTATGATATCATTGTGTTTAAAAATCATATTTTCTCAGTATCGCTAACATCATGTGAGCTGTTAACTGTCTACTTTTACATTATTTAGCATTAACTACAAATCTGATAATGTGTGTCAGACATTATATTTCTGGTTTTGCAAGGAGATGTGAGAAGGATAAATGTGTCACTTGAATGCACTTATTGCTGTATGCATTGCTAGGTAAACCCATTGATTGAAATCATTTTTCTGTTAGCCTTTTTTCTCTGTATTTTTTTAGTGTCTTTTGCATTTGCTCTGTGCACAGCAGCAGGCAAATTAGGTTCACTTCTAAGGAAAAAAAGCTACCTTCTGTAGCTCAAACAAGTCTGGCATTGGTGTGCAGCTGTCAGCACTCTGGATAGTACTCAGTGAATAAATTTAGTCTCTCAGTTAACCTTCCCTGTGGTGCAGGGTGTACGTGAAGTCATAAAGACTGAAGACAGCTGACAGGTACTTTCACAGAGGGAGTAAGAATGCCATTTGCCACAGTATTTTGCTCAGGAATGTAATAATAAATGCACAACATTATCATGACTTTGGTTATTTCAAGAAATTACTGCTTGCTTTAGAAGCTCAATATTATTTGAGTATAAATTATGTAAAACAAACCTTGAAGAAATGTCATAGTATGGAGGATGTGAAGTTCACTCCTTGAAATATGTTATGTACCTATTTTGTTTTAATTATGTAAAGCATGACACTGATGATAGGTAATGTGGCATGCACATACATAGGTATGAATTGCGTGATATTTTTGCAGTAATTATTGAGTTATTACATATAATGTATGTGTTTAAGACAGTATGTGTTATGAAGTATGTATGCAACCTAACACACCATGTCTTACTCAGGTCATGGAACCACATGCCTCTGAGATGTATTTATAAAACACCATCAATGCCTTTCACATAGAAATTCAGTCCCATGACCACGTAATCATATCTTAAGTATGTGTATTGTCAGACAAATTAGTATACCTATAGTTAGCATGTCAATAATTGTTCCTGTGGCACTGGCAGTTAATAATTTATTTTCCTTTGGGTTCGATTCCCATGTGGTACTACACAGTCTTAACAGAGTCTAACTCCCAACATGCCAATATGTCACAAGTCATAAAATTTTTCCTCAAACATACCATGATTGCAACCAACATCATAAAACACATCAGGGTTGAACACTGGAATATGTCTCAATATTTTGAGCCTCACATGTGGCTAAATCTCAATGGCATTTTTAACACCTTCTGTGTTTCTTGTTGTAGTCACTGCCAGCAAGCCATTGCTGTGCATCCAACTGGGCAAATGTAGTTGTCAAGGCAGTGCTTCTTTGCACACAAGTTGTTACATGTGAGATCTGAATTGTGCACCTATTCAGACACATATTTCTAGATTGACTACTGCAGACATGGCTAGCAAAGGTAGAGATGGAGTGCCATTTAGAGCACAAAGGTGGGGGGGTTGAGGAGTCCATGATTTTTGTGACACTTCATTTGAAGTGGTACTGCAGGGGGGGATATACTAGGTCACAGTATGACGTTGAAGCTTGGAATAGCTTGGCAAAGGCTCTCTTCAGTGCTAATGGTATCCCATGAACTGAGGCACAATGTGGTCACCACTACAGTGATATAAAGAAGTGCAGCAGCGACCTCCATAGCTGATGGAAGGATGAATTTAGGATTGCAAACCTCCCTTAGTTGTGTAAGTGTACTAACCCATAATCAGTCTGTGATATGATATTAATCATCTAGCCAGCCAACACAGTTATTCATTATGCTTTCATACATGTATATATAATCTTTTTCTGTTGTAAAGCTGCAGCAGAAATTGCAGAAATCCATGAGATGCATCAGGAGAGACTCACTTCAGAGAGTCAAGGGGCACGTATGCATCTGTTCTGCTTGCAAGGCACAGAAGTTTTCTCAGTCCATGATTGTATATCATCTTCAGCAGGGATACCTAAACATTAATATCAAACCTACATGCCTGCTCCAACAGCTCTTGGTTATTTCATTAAACAATGAGTATATCACATTAATTGTGTGGGGTCAATACCTACAAACAGATATTTGATTTTTTACAAAATAATATTTATAAGATATTTTAACTTCAATAATGCATGGTATTAACAATTCAGTATTTGCAAATGTGGTTATTACCTTACAAAACAGGTATCTGACATAGCACAGTGAAATACATTACTCTATTACTCACTTACCATTGTGATAGTTTGATTTTAGGATATGTTTATGCCTTGTCATCATATCTGGATATGGCTAAGGTGTAGTCATGTATTTCTCATATTGTTTTATGTATTGAAATAATTAAGTAATTATTGTCAAAATCCTGAATCTTCTGGGATTTTCTACATACTTTATCACTGCTTTCCATCTAACTTCCGGGAAAAAGGAATCAGGCTACATAATTTTGAAGAGCTGAGAATCTAGAAGTAGATCGGCTCTGTGTTTGATGGGGAAGCATTTGGCTTTGGTAATTTGCAGCAGTGATGTTCCCATGCTGGAAAATCTGTGATAAAATTACTTTGTTTCAGATGGTATGCATGGTTGTTTTGTAGTAGAAGCAGCACCAATAATGGGAAGTCTGTATTTAATTTGGGCTAGAGGGATGCAAGGATGCCTTTGCCAATAGTTACTCCTGCAAGGGATACTAGATAAGAATAGATATTCCTAGCCTAGAAGAGAAGAGAAGAATGTTTGTTTTATTTTTGATTTTTTTCTCTGAGGTTGTGAAAGCTAAGTGCATAGTTTAGCCAAAAACAACATATTTAAAGGATGTTTTTGTTTTTATAAGAGTATTGTAAATGTCAGTAATTTGGGAGGAGTGCAAAAGAGTATGCTTTTAGTTTTTACAAGACTGAAAAATAATTTATGTTTGAGGATCCAGAGGTGAAGGGAATATAGGCCTGAGTTGAGCTGAGTTTCAGTTGTAGCTTGAGGGATAGACATGAATATGACCGTGTCATCTGTGTACAGAATTAGGGAATGTGAGGGAGCTTGTATGGAAGTTTATTGACAAATATTGCAAAGAACAGAGGAGCAAGAATTGAGTCTTAGCTTCACATATGGAGGACCCCTTTTGACTTAGAATAGTATATTTGTTAAGAAGTCGTTAGGGTTTCTAATGTATGTGTCTTTACCGGGTGGGTAATATGTACTAAACTGTAGGTGGAGTTAAGATGGCATAAATGTAAGGGTCCAGGGGTGGCTGGGGAATTGGGAGTGGGAGGTGAGCAAAGTGGGCATTGATTAAAAAAATAAAAAAAATCACAGTAGCAAGACACAATCAGTCTAGTTAGGCAATTTTAGCATAAGTAGTGGTAAAGAAACCCATTTAAAATCTTATATATTGCTAATTATGGACTAAAAATGCTTAATTATTAGGGAACATGCAAACTCATTCCTAGCCCAAATTAAATTAGCTAACAATAGATAAACTATTAAAGTGGGTGGGGCAGCAACAGATGTTTCCTTAGCCTGAACTGATGCAGTTGATTTTACAAACAATTAACTGAAAAGAGAAGATGCAAGACTTGATAACAAATATTTTAACAGGGATTGGTAGCTCAGTTACCAAATAATAAAGACATACACCAGAGGTAACTTGTATATGCAACTTCACATGGGGGTTCAGTGGTAGATATGCAAAGCCTTGTGTTTTGTAAAGGAAGAAACCAACTGTAGACTGAAGTAACCTAAAACAGAAATGAGGTAAGAAAAACAGTAGTTAAGATTATAGTTTTTAAAGTAGAGAGTCAAAGACACAGCTATAAACAGTGTATTAGCGTACAAAAAATGTAGCTGCAAAACAGCGAATTTCATCATATATTACCATATACGTGCAGGTAAGACATACATGTATTTAATTACTAAACATAATGACCCAGAAAATAAAGATTCATGCACATTACATAAAAATAACAGTCAGTATATATAGCTGGAATTATAACAGCAATAACAACTTACTGGCCGTGAAAAAAAGACACAAGTGACTGCCACAGAAATAAAGATGAGATAATGTGTGGATAAAGGAAATACTGTAATCTCAGATCATTAGGTGTAAGGCTATACAAAAACATTGGGTGGACAATACAGCTGTGCACACTTACAATAAATGTAGATGATCGAGTGTATTCACTGTTGCAGTCATCACCTGTGGGTTATCCCTGCTGTGGTAGCCCTCAGTCGGCCCGGATAACAGAGTTAATGTTTTTTTGCATCAGCTGCCTTGTTTATAGCACTGACGACCAGATGTCAGACTACAGGTGACGGCAGCCAACGCAAAAAAAATCAGACGTCATTACATCAGTTTTTCTTGCCCTAACCCGTCAGAAGCACAAGGAAATAAGGAAAAGTGGTCCTGGTGGCCAAAAACCACCTTGGTAAGGTTATGTCCCCCTAGGGGAATATGCTAAATGGGGGATAGAGGGAGGAAAACCAGGACTGCAACAGTGAATACACTCAAACATCTACATTTATTGTAAGTATACACAATTGTACTATGTTGTTCATGTTTCACTGTTGCAGTCATCACCTGTGGGAGGATTCCCAAATCTGAGGAGAGGGGTTGAAGGAAAGGTTAGAGTCCTAGGCATGGGTCAGCAGGCCCTGCAGAATTGCAGAGGCAAATCCTGCCCTAGACTTAGAAAAAAGAGGTAGGTGGTAATGCTTTGTAAAGGTATGAACAGACGTCCAGGTGGCAGCTTCCAAGCTGTCCCTGGTGGGGACTCCTCTGAGGAAGGCTGTGGAAGTGGAGGCTGCCCTAGTCGAATGAGTACAGATAGACTTGGGGGGGGGGTCCCATGTAGTCTGTAGCAAAAATGGATACAGTGTGATATCCATTTGGAAATGGTTTGTTTGGAAATGGGTTTCCCCTCTGCCCCAGGTGCAAAGCTGATAAGTAGTTGGTCTGTTTTTCTGAAAGGTTTAGTACAGTCCAGATAGTAACTGAGTTGTCTGTGCATGTCTAGCGAGTGTAGAATTATTTCCCCCTTGTTTTGAGGGTCGGGAAAGACGGTGGGTAGGTGTATGGCCTGGTTGAGGGTCACATCAGATACCACCTTGGGCATAAATGAGGGGTTAGCCCTCAGGGAGACCCTGTCTGCATGGAAAATGATGAAGGGCTCAACAGCCATGACAGCCTGAAGCTCCAAGACCCTTCTGGCTGAGGTGATAGCTAGCAGGAAGGCAGTCTTCCAGGAGAGGTATTTCAATTCTGTAGAAGCAGCAGGTTTGAAAGGAGGTAAGGTTAGTTTTTCTAGAACATAATTCAGATCCCAGGGTGGCATGGGAGGCCTTCTTGGAGGTCTGATATTAGAAGCCCCTCTGAGGAATTGCTTAATCAAAGTATGATTGAAGACGGGTGGGTCTGAATCGTAATGGGCAGAAATGGCTGTGGCATGGATTTTAACAGAGGAGAAAGAGAGGCCACTATTCAGCAACATGGCAAGGTAATCCAAGATAAGAGGAATGGAAGGATGGGAGGTACTTGCCCTTTTGGACTGGCTCCAGAAGCAGAATCTTTTCCATTCCCCTGCGCATGATTTTCTGATGCTGGGCCTTCTGGCCTCTGTGGTGATGTCTAGGACCTGTTTGCTTAACAGGGATTCCTTATTAGCTTTTAAGGTATAAGCCATGCTGAAAGATGGACAGTCTGTAAGTCTGGGTGCAGTATCCTCCCCCTCCCCTGGGACAAGAGGTCTGCGATCAGGGGAAGCTGCTTGGGGGGATGTAAGGTCAGGTTGTGCAGTAAGGGATACCAATGCTGTCCTGGGCCAGTCTCGAGCAATGAGGATGGCATTTGGTCTCTCCTCCCTTATTTTGATCAGTACCTAGGGAATAAGGGGCAGAGGAGGGAATGCGTACACAAAGAGGGAGTTCCAGGGGAAGGTCAAGGCATACACCTTTCACGCTAGGAGGAGATACTCCCTGGTACAGAACTTTTGCAGATGGTGGTTGAGGTACGAGGCAAAAAGATCCACTTCCGGAGTCCCCCATTCCTGAGTGATTTGCAGAAAGATTTCCCTGTGGAGCTGCAATTCATGGGGGTACAGTAGGTTTCTGCTTACATGGTCTGCCAGGCTGGCCAATTAGGTGTAGACCCATGGAGGTAGCTGTAAGCCAGAGACTCATGGATAGGCTGCACAGGGGGTAAGATTGCCCCCCCCCCCCCCGGTTTGCTGATATACCACATTACTGTGGTGTTGTATGTTTTTATAAGAAGAACCCCTGGCCTGAGATGGAGTTTGCAAGATGTCACAGCCTTTTGTACTGCCATCATTTATTTCTGATTAATGTGCAAGTGAAGCTGCTGGGCATCCCAAAGACCTTGGGTGCACCTGCCTGCTAGGTGAGCTCCCCAAGCAAAGTCTGAGGCATTGGTGGTGATGGTCTGGATGGTAGGGTGGAGGATGAGGGGAAGACCTTTGTTCCTGGTACAGGTCTCTGCCCACCAGAGGAACTCAGCCCTTATACAAGGGATCAGAGGGAGAGAGGTCTCTAGGGACTGAGAGTGCTGGCACCAAAGGTTCTTTAGATACCACTGAAGTTTTCTCATGTGAAGCCTAGCCAAAGGAATGAGAAGGATGCAAGATGCCATGTATCCCAGGGCTTGCAGGAACTTCCTCGCAATGAGGTGACTTCTGGAAGCCAGCTGGGTAAAGCAGAGAGGCAGCAGGCTCTGCTTTTCTGGGGATAGGAAAGCCATTTGGGATGCTGTGTCTAGCAGAGCTCCCAAGAAAATGATCTTCCTGGTTGGATTTTGCTTTGATTTCTTCTCGTTGATGGTGAACCCTAGAGAAGGTCTTGGAGCAGGTTTTCTTAGCACTCTGCCTGAATGAGGCAGTCGTCCAGGTAAGGGTGAATCTGTACATTTCTTTGTCTGCAGAATGCTATGGCCAAGGCCAAGCATTTAGTGAATACTCTGGGTGCAGTAGATAAGCCAAAGGGCAGCACAGAGAACTGAAAGTGCTGTGAGCCTGCTCTGAAGCACAGGAATTTCCTGCACGATTCCCTGATGGGGATGTGGAGGTAGGCATCTTTTAGGTCTAGGGTCACTAGCCAGGCATTTTTGTTAGCATAAGCAGCAGCTGCTGCAAAGTTAGCATTTTGAATCTGGGGACCACGAGGGAGGTGCTCAGAATGGATAGATCCAGGATGGGACGCCAAGTGCCCTCTTTTCCGGGAACAAGGAATAGTCTGGAATAAAATCCTTTGCCTGTTTGATTGAGGGGACAGGTTCCACTGCCCCCTGGAATATGAGAGTTTGTACCTGTTTCACTGCCTCTGCCCACTGATTTGGAGGTAAGTCTGGGTACCCTCTTGGAATTGGGAGCTCGTTGAAAGAGAATTTGTATCCCTGAAAAATTATCTGTAGGACCCATTGTTACAGAAAGCCAATTGTCTTTGAAGAGGGAGAGCCTTCCTCTGAGTTTTTGGTGAGGGAAGGGAGGGAAGAGGGGGAGTCATTGGGAGTGTTTGCCATAGAAGGTTGGCTTAGAACTCCCTACTTTAGAGATGGAAGTGGTCCATTGGTTGCTTCTCTGCTGGCCCTGGGATAGTGGCCTGGATGATCTGTCCCTGCAGGGCTTAACTTAGCACTGTCTACTAGGTGCAGGGAAGGCCCAGTGCTTAGAGGGAAAGTTCCTGTTGAACCTGAAAGAAATCTTTTACTGTTTGCATAGATTTTGCTTTGTCTTCCATCTTTTTAAGCACCTCTTCTGCTTTTTCCCCAAACAAGCGCTCCTTATCTTGGGGTGCATCAATAAGCTTAGACTTGACATGACCAGGGAGAGGTTGTTCTTTCAGCCATGCATGTCTCCCAATAACAGATCCTGTTGCTGCTGCCCTGCTAGAGGCTTCTAGGGCATCATATCCACATTGTAATGAGTGTTTGTCCACTTGACAAGCAGAGTGCAGTAAATCTACTAACTCTTTTGAATTGGCACAGTGAGGAAAGGAAGCAATTTTCTGTTTTAATAGTTCCAAAGTGTGTTGTTGATATTTCAACATATGGAACTGACAACTGAGTGCTCTGATAGCTAAGGTTTCAGAGGTGTATACTTTTTTGTCCCATCTGTCCAAATCTCTGGAATCCTTGTCAGAAGTAAGAGGATTCTTGGCAGAACTAGTATTAGCTCCTTTAGGTCCCTGTGTAATGACCTCTAGTACCTGTCAGGTTTACTGGGTGCAGGAGGGAGGGCGTCAGGGGCTAAGCTGGGTTCATGGAAAACATCATCCACCACTTCTAAAATAGGGGGGATGGCCAGGGGTCTTTGCTGGGGCAGATCCAGAAATTATCTAATCCTTTTCTTAGACTGTGGGAAGTCCTGAGATTCCCATTGGAAATGTTCTGTGAGGGAGTGAAGGGTTTCCCCAAAGGAAAGGTCCTCTGGAGGGGAGGCAGAAGGGATGGATTCCTCTGCATCTGAATCCTCGTAAGCAGTTAAGGGATGCTGCTGTTCTTCAAAAACTGAATAGTCAGATTCCTCAGAATCCTGTTCTGTCATAATTTCTGGAGAAGGGTGCCTTTTCCTTTTAGAAGTTGTGGCCTGAGTACCCCAGATAAGGGAAATGAGATCCTCCGCCGTTTTCAGCATTTGTGCTTGGGGTGGTGGAGCAGTAGCAAGGTGGTGGCTAGAAGCAGATTTCCTAGGAGTGGCCTGGCTTCTAGGCCTGAGAGAATCCATTGGTCTGAGAGAAACGGTAGTCGGAAAAGAAGATGTCGGTTTCTGTCTAGATTCGGAAGTGTGAAAGGCCTCCACAGAAGCCGGTGCCTGCGTCACGGCTCTGGACCTAACTGAGGCAGAGACAGCCAGAGGCTCGGAAGACGAAGGAGATTTCTGCGGCATACTGGACTCCAAATGGGTCTCGGTAGAGGCCTGTGTAGATGTTGAATCTGGCATCAGGGGCTGCAAAAGTGCCTCACTGAATTACAGAGAACTGATGACCTGCTTAGTGGTGGCATCGTCAGAAGGCTTAGCCTTGTGTGGTCTGTCTCTGTCTTTATCTCTACATTTTTTCATAATGTCCACAGATTGTTGGCTGATGAACGGATATCGGAATGCGAAGATGGAACACAAAAATAACTATCTACAAAAATAGCTCTACGGCGAATGGTTCTTGCATTAAAGTGGGCACAGAACCGGCAACGGGGGACTTTGTGGTCTGGGCCTAAACAGGTGATGCAGTAAGTATGGGGGGGTCTATATTACAACATCGAATGCTTAAAACAGCGAACGATATTTAATCAACCCTATTTCAGCAAAAGCTGAAAATTTCTACACCTCAGAATAGTGATTTCTTTCCTTGGGAAAGAAATCACTGTTCCAACCAAAAAAAAAAACAAACTTAAACAGTTCCAAACACATACACACTTATCTTAACCCTAATTCTAACCGCCCCCCCCCCCCCAAAAAAAAAGTAAACAGCTGAAAACACGTATGCACTTAACTCAACCGTACATCTAACACAAAAAAAAAGTAAACAGTTTAAAACATATATGTACTTACCTTAACCCACACCCTAACCCTAAGGTCAGTAACTGCTGCACATTTACGTTCGGGAGCTATACCGGATAAGGGAATCTCTGAGACCACACTACAGTGAAAAACATGGCAAAGTAACGAAGCAGCCAAGCGACTTTCCCAAGGAAAGAATTCGCTGAACAGCCGCTTTGCTGTTTTGCCTGTTCGCTCTTTAGGGCTCAATGAGAACGCATTCGACAAAATGCGTTTTTGTCGTTATAATAGGAACACTAAGAATGGAAGTCTCGGTGTGGGATCTGTTTTCCACAGGTGAGACAATTGTTAACTTTTTTGGACATCGGTTAGTGCAAGAGAAAAGGATCCCCAACGGGGTACTTAGCTTTAGACATTTTCAGCTGAAATTCAACTTCTGGTAGCGACCGACCGGCACTCGTGCAAACTGCTTCTGCTATGGGCTCCACGGCAATAAAGACTGATGTAATGATGTCAGCTGTCTTGCTTTACAGCACTGACTACCTGACATCAGACTACAGGCGACGGCAGCTGATGCAAAAAAAATTGACTCTGGTATGGTAGCCAACCGAGGGCTACCATAGAAGGAATAACCCACAGGTGATGACTGCAACAGTGAAACACGAAGAACATCAATCTAGTATTGCAAGGAGGGTGAGGGGGAAGTTACTAACAAGAGCAGAATTATACAGAATTGTAAGAAAACCCTGTAATGGGGCAGAGATAAAAAAAAATCACAGTAGCAGGAGACAATACAGGCAATTTTAGCATAAGTATTTGTAAATAAACCCATTTAAAATCATGTGCATTGCTATTTATGGACTAAAAATGCTAAGTTATTAGTTGGGGACATGCAAACTCATTCCTAGCCCAAATTAAATTAGCTGACAATAGCTAAATTATTAGTGTGTGTGAGTGGACTGAGGAGGCAGTCAAGGATGTTTCCTTAGACTGAACTGAAGTAGTTGTTTACAGTTAACTGAGAAGATGCAAATCTTGCTAACAAGTAATTTAACAGGGACTGCTAGCTCCATTTAACCAAATAACAATAAAGACATACACCAGAGTTAACATATTTGCAACCTTATATGCCTTTTGCAAGTTGTAAAAGGAAAGTAGAATGTTGTTCTCAGGGGGTCAGTGGTGGATTTGCAAAGCCTTGTGTTTTGTAAAAAAAGAAACCAAGAGAAGATTGAAGTAACTGGCCGTGAGGAAAAGACACAAATGACTGCCAAAGAAATAAAGAGGAGGTAGTGTGTGGATAAAGGGAATAATTTATCAGTCCAGTTTATTTCCGTTTTCAAAGTTATAGTTGTCCATTTCTGTATAGTATCTTGTTCTTATGGAAATATATCCTCCAGACCTTTTTTGCCTAGATCCCGACGTTAATCATTGTTTTGATTTTTTGAATTCAAACAATTTCCCACACTCCTTTTACAGTTTTTCCACTTAATGGATCATTCCATTTAGTTTTACACAGTAACTGTTTTGGGTCCATATAATATGTTATTATCTTCTGTGCATTGGTTTAGATTATAGTTTGGCAGAATAATCAAATAGCACATTTAACCTTTATAACTTCATGATCACTGCACATCAAAGATGGGAAAACTTGACATGGGTTAACAATCACTTCCTTAAGAAAGCAAACAATGTCCAGTATGTTCTATTTCCTGGAAGGTTTTTTATATTCTGCAGCATTTTTTGTTCCTGACCATGTGCTGTAAATAATTTTCTTACTAATGTGGAATCATTATTATTCGAGTCTGTTTCTGGTAAATTTAAGTCCCCAGATACTATTATTTCCCCTCCTGCTTTTCATATAAGAAATATACGTACATTTAGTTGTTGTATGGCTAGTAAAGGAAGTAGAATCATATTCTTTTTGTGCTTATTTGATAACTAAAAAGAGGAAGGGAATCTAAACAGGAAAAAGTATGGAAGTGATGTAAACAGCATTGCATTGCATACAATAAGTAGGAGACAGTCAGGTGATAGGGAGTTTTTAGACTAAGCTTATTTAACTTAGGCTTTCTATAAAGAGTGGGGGAGAGATGTTGCTAATGTCACTGTAGAAGCTATAAAGGACTTGAATATGCTCCAAGTTTCTTAGAATTAAGACAGAGTACTAATTATGATAGTATATATATATATATATATATATATATATATATATATATATATATATATATATATGGATAATTCAGGAGGGATGTGTTGGATTAATGGCAGTACTTAGATGGGTGTGTATGGACAGCAGGGAGAAAAATAAAGATTAGCATAGGTGTACGTGAAGGGAGGAGTGGTATTATTAATGACAAGAGTGGATAAGATGGGGAATGACTGGGAGGGCTTTTATCTTTAAATAAAAGAAAGACTCACCCAGACTCTGCTACACTTTGCTGTGAGGGAAAGGTTGATTTGCTTTTTATTTGTTGTATTTTGTATTAGTTTATTGCCTTTTTATACTTTGAGTGCTGTGATTTGTTTACTTTACCTTGTGTTTTGCTTGTGTTCTGCTTTTAACTGCATATTAAAACTTCAAAAGACCCACACAGCTGTCTCTTGTGAGTCAGGCAGAAATTTTTCCCCACTCTGTCAGTTTCGTGTTCTTAAATACCACT
Source organism: Protopterus annectens (assembly GCF_019279795.1). Lineage (NCBI taxonomy): Eukaryota > Metazoa > Chordata > Ceratodontiformes > Protopteridae > Protopterus > Protopterus annectens. The sequence goes on from NC_056726.1 coordinate 247,288,688, forward strand.
GTCTTTCTAGCTGCCTGCCTCTTATGTTAATTTGACCATATATCTCATTTCCTCTCTGTTTTTACTGGCTTGTGTGAGTAAGCACAAAATTATCATTTTGTGAAATCACTCCCCTTCAACTATTTAAATTTATTGGCCATTCTACTGTATTCCATACCGGAATACAAAAGTGATCACCCCCTTTCAGTCTATTTTGCGGTTTTAAAAATAGTGACTCTCCACTAAAACTTAACTTTTTAGACAGGTAAAACTTAAGTTACCTACTTTTACATCTAACTTCTCTAGTGCACACTGCAGTGTTTAGGATAAACCATTTTTTTTTCATCTTACCTTTAAGCATCCCTGTGACTAGCACTTGCTCTAATACCTGCTGGAAAGCACTAGGAAGCCTTAAACTGATACAAGCACTCAGCTCTCCTTATTAATAAGGAGAAATTAATCATAGGCACTAAGCCTATAACTGCAAAGTACCTTGCTAAGGTAAGGGAAAACAGCTCCTGTACTTTTCAAAAAAAAGCACCAAACCAGGCATGTCCAAGGGTCAGCTTCCATTGATTTCTCCTGTCCACCTGGTGAATCTGGGCATACTGGGGCAATGCAGCAATTGCCTCATTTACACAGGCAACCCTCTCCTCCTAGCACCCAACACTGCAACCTGTGAGAGATGCACTTACATAGCCAAACTGGAAGAAAAGCTCTCTCCACCCAAGATTGTGCTAGACAGTCAAGAGGAGAAGGTTAACACCCGCGCTACACCTCAAGCAACACATAGCCCTTCTAAATTCACACCACCAACACTCACACATAGCAACACTAAATCCACATATGTGGAGGCCCTTAACTGTAACCTGCCCAAGCAACAAGGACCTCTGAAGCTGAAACACAAACAAACACCAATCACAACCAAAGTGTCACATAGCTCACAACACCAGTGTGCCACCCAGCAACAGCCCCTAAGGCAAGACAACGTACCTAACACTTTAGTCATAGGTGACTCTATAGTCAGGCACACTGATGTCCCTTTCACCAGGCTGAACAAGGAGAAAATTACAGTCAGCTGCCTGTCGGGTGCTAGGATCCGCCACATAACTCATGCACTCAAGTCACTCCACAATAAGTACAAATATGACTCTGTCACTGTCCATGTTGGAGTGAATGACTTGAGACATACCTCCCTGGACTACATGAAAAGGGACATGGAAGAGCTCTCGGATCATGTGGCCCAGGCAGGTATGACCCTAGCCCTGAGTAGCATCCTACCTTCGCCCAGAATGATACCACAATATAAGGACAAAATGATTGACTTCAACAATTGGCTAAGCTTCTGGTGTCATTCAGAGGGGATCCAGTATCTGTCTGCCTGGAATGACATGATCGACAGACCACGATGCTTTGCCAGAGATGGTCTGCACCTGTCGCCCCTGGGATTCAGGTTACTGGCAAAGGCTCTTGCCACCCCTATAGTGCCTTTTTTAGGCAAAGTTCAAAGGACAAAACCACTACCGTAACAGGTACAAGCATGCAAAATCTGAAGGTAATGCTACTCAATGCTAGAAGTCTAAACCTCAAAATGCACTCTCTCGAGGCACTCCTAAAAATGGAGAACATCGATATCTGTGCAGTAACTGAGATCTAGTTCAAGGATCCAGAGAGCACCCCTGCAATACGAGGCTACAACTCTTACCACACTTTTCGGCCACCAAACCAGGATTGAAACACTAATGGTGGAGGAGTTTTCATATTCACCAAGGATATTCACACCACCAGGTTAGTTGCCCAACACAATGCGTCTGAAATTCTCCAGGTGCAACTAACACTAGGTAAGTCTGCAATACAAATTGTAGCTTGCTACAGATCCCCCACTATGCCCCAAGATTCTCACTACACCTTTCTAAACATACTGGAAAATATTAATATACAACCAAACACCCTAATACTGGGTGATTTCAACTACCCTGCCATTAACTGGGAAAACTACTCGTGTACCAACACCTTTGCCCAGCGGTTCTTGGAACTCATAAATTCCAATGCCCTGGATCAACTAATCCATGGTCCCACCAGGGGCTCCAATATCCTAGACCTGGTCATTACCAACATGGGAAATTGATGCTCCATACCTATGGTCACCCCCTCATTGGTCAGATCAGACCATAAGCTTATCACCCTTAAAATACACATCCCTCCCCCACCCCTCAGTAAGGAAACCACCATAAAAAACTTCGCCAAAGCCAACTTCATGCTACTCAAGTCAGAAGTTACAAACTTCATGACACCCATGCAGACGGGAACTGAAATTTCAACTGCTGAGTCCTACACTGTACAAGCACATCCACTCATGCATGAATCGTGCCATCCCAAGTAGAACCAAGATGCTCTCCTCCAAAAAAGGAAGCCAATCTGGTGGTCCCCTGCCATAAACAAACTTTACAACAAAAGGATGAAACTGTTGCAGAAAAGAGGAAAATACCAGGATGCAAAAAACTCCCTTACCAGCCTCAGTAAGAAGCTGAGATCCCTCATAAAATCCTCCAAAGCTAGTTACGAAAATAAAATTGCAAAAGATTCCAAAGACAATCACAAGGCATTCTATAACTATGTCAAGAATCTAAATGGCAATGCTCAAATCTGCTCTGAGCTGAACAGAATGGCATTAAATATACTTATCCCAAGGATATTGCCAATATCCTGGCAGACTGATTCAATGCAAACTTCACCCCCCTCTCACCCCCTAAATGGCCCATCTCAATATCGGAAGATTGCCAAATTCTGGAAATAACGGCCACACAGGTAAAAAAACGCACTCTTCAATGCTAAGAATACAGAATCCATGGGACCAGATGACATCCCGGGCTGTGTACTACATGAACTACAAAATTAACTGGCACCTCACCTAAGTGTCATGTTTAATCATACCCTCACCTCAGGCTTCATGCCCACTGAGTGGTGCACAGCTACAGTTATCCCACTCCACAAGGGGGGATCCACCTTGGATCCCGGGAACTACCGCCCTATCAGTCTGACAAGCCTGATCTGCAAGGCCATGGAACATATTATCATGGAACTTATAAACAAAGACATTGGCAACCTTAAAACACTGGACCCCACCCAGTCTGGGTTCGTGAAGGGCCAATCTTGTCTCCTGAACCTGATTGACTTCTTTGAATCAGTCTTCAGAGCTGTGGACGAGGGTAAGGCAGTCCACACAGCCTATCTGGACCTTGCCAAGGCCTTTGACACCATCCCCCACTCTGGAATCATAAATAAACTTACTAAGCTGGGCATTAATCCCTACGTCACTCGATGGGTTGCCAACTGGCTTACTGACAAAACCCACACTGTAAAAGTAGCTGACTCCAAATCCAGCTCCAGACAAGTGACAAGTGGAGTACCTCGGGGTTCAGTCCTGGGACCTCTTCTGTTTGGCATCTACTTCTCTGAAGTACAGGCCAACACTAAGGGACTCTGGCTAACCAAGTTCCCAGATGACTGCAAACTGGGAGCCATTATTGAATCCTCAAATGATGTCAATACTCTACAAAAGGGCCTTACAGAAACAGATGCTTGTTACCAGAGCCATGGGCTCAAGCTCAATGCCAAGAAATGTATAGTTATCCCCCTTTGGGAAAAAACATGTACCCGTGAATTACCACATAGGTGGCAGTACACTAAACACCAAAAGTGTGATAAGAGACTTAGGGACACAGGTGGACAGTGGTCTCACCTTAAATAACCACATTGCCACAACAGTCAGGAAATCCTTCTATGTGGCACACCTCATCACTAAGGGCTTTTCATCCAGAAAAAAGGAGGTCATTGTCCCACTGTACTCAGCCCTCATTAGACCCATTATAGAATACAACACCCCATTTGGTATGTACCTCTCAAGACATCTGCAACAACTGGAAAGGCCACAGAAATACCTCACTAAAAGAATCACAGGCCTAAAGCAGATGCCCTATGCTGACCACCTTAAAAAACTCCAGCTATACTCTGTCGCATATTGTCTACTCCGAGGCGATCTCTGCTTAACATACAAGGCCATGTCAAACCCAGAGCTGTTGGACATGCTACACTTAAAGAAATCCCAATCCCTCAGAGCCACACGCTCCAGGGATCTAAACAGGCCAACACTAAGGGACTCTGGCTAACCAAGTTCCCAGATGACTGCAAACTGGGAGCCATTATTGAATCCCCAAATGATGTCAATACTCTACAAAAGGGCCTTACAGAAACAGATGCTTGTTACCAGAGCCATGGGCTCAAGCTCAGTGCCAAGAAATGTATAGTTATCCCCCTTTGGGAAAAAACATGTACCCGTGAATTACCACATAGGTGGCAGTACACTAAACACCAAAAGTGTGATAAGAGACTTAGGGACACAGGTGGACAGTGGTCTCACCTTAAATAACCACATTGCCACAACAGTCAGGAAATCCTTCTATGTGGCACACCTCATCACTAAGGGCTTTTCATCCAGAAAAAAGGAGGTCATTGTCCCACTGTACTCAGCCCTCATTAGACCCATTATAGAATACAACACCCCATTTGGTATGTACCTCTCAAGACATCTGCAACAACTGGAAAGGCCGCAGAAATATCTCACTAAAAAAATCACAGGCCTAAAGCAGATGCCCTATGCTGACCACCTTAAAAAACTCCAGCTACACTCTGTCGCATATCGTCTCCTCCGAGGCGATCTCTGCTTAACATACAAGGCCATGTCAAACCCAGAGCTGTTGGACATGCTACACTTAAAGAAATCCCAATTCCTCAGGGGCACACGCTCCAGGGATCTAAACCTTGTCATCACAATAAACAAAACATGCTGGAGGGACAGGTTCCTGACCCAGAGACTCCCCAGACTCTGGAATAGACTCTTTAGCCCTCTTCAAAAGGAACCTTGATGATTGGATGGGAGAAAGGAAATTCCCCCCAGGGATCATATCAGTCACCTTGCTAGACAGGGATCCAGGGAAGTAAATAGTGTGGGAAGAAATAGCCAGGGAATTGTTATGGCTAGGCTTGTATAGGCCCTAGGGCCGATAGCCTAGTACCGACCTATGAACCTATGAATAATTGGAGGAATGAAAACTGGGGTAGGGTAGAATTGTGAAATGAGCCTGAGCATAATAAGGGTGCGTGGAGTGGGCAGACCTATGCAGTGCAAAGGGTGCATGGAGTGGGCAGACCTATACAGCACAGAGGTCACTACAAAACAATCTATGAATGCCTGACTAAGAACATAAGAATAAATAAGTTTGAGGTCAGTGAGTTAAACCAGAGGAGGACAGTAAAGTATAACAGTCAATCTAGAGCTAAGTTAGTGAGTTAAACCAGAGGAGGACAGTAAAGTATAACAGTCAATCTAGAGCTAAGTTAGTGAGTTAAACCAGAGAATGACAGTAAATTTAACAGTCAATTTAGAGCTAGGTTAGTGAGTTAAACCAGAGAATGACAGTAAAGTTTAACAGTCAATCTAGAGTTAGGTTAGTGAGTTAAACCAGAGAATGATCGTACATTTAACAGTCAATCTAGAGCTAGATTAGTGAGTTAAACCAGCGAATGACAGTAAAGTTTAACAGTCAATCTAGAGCTAGGTTAAAAAGAAAGGATATTGTCTGATTATGTGTTAAAAGCAGAGTCATTCCTACCAACAAGACACTGCATACACAAATTTTAAAACTACAATTTGGCAAAGTAGGGAATTATATTAGAGGGGCTACTTCTGATGACTCCTAACCTCGCAAATTAAGATACAATACACAGATGAAAAGATGAGAGACTATGAATAACATAGTCATAAACAAATAACATACATATATTATACTTTTTTTATTGTAAGCCTTTTGGAACTCTTTTTGGAGTAAAAGCTGTGTTTATGCTAAGCAAGGCTTCCCCAGTGTCCACATATGGGTAAGAATTTAACTATAATGTGAATAGAAGAAACAGTTATAAATTAATGATTGAAAGGAAAAGTACATTTTAATATGAAAAGTACTGAGTTATGAAAATGAGTGTGTGGGAGAGGAAATAATAATAAACAGCAATATGGACTTCAGCAGCTGAGTGTCTCATTCTTAATGTTTATGGCGTGATTATAATATAATCACATCAAAAGCTTCACAGGAGAGAGGCAGCAAGGACAAGCCAACTAACTTTGACTGTACAGTTTAGTAAGTTTTTTTTTAGTTCAGTGGAGACCTTCCATGCTGGGCACAGTTTTGGACTGGAGTCTCTAACCTCTTTTGCTATGCTTAGAACCCAGATTTTTGGTGATATCTGACCATTGCAGGCAGAACAATGTCATCTGGCACTCATTCTTGGAGGGGGAGTTTATGGATAGGATAAAAAGGGCTAGGATTTATGAGTTTGGGGGAAGTAGTACATAGTCGTTGCTGCTCCCTATTGTGGTTTTGCAAGCATCTCCTTGTCTACAGAGGTATTAAGTTGGTGCAGCCTGACATCTTCTGGCAGGGCTTGAAATGTCAGCCAGAAATGCCTCCTGATAATTAAAGACCCCATTGCAGCAATCATAAATATTGCATCCAATGTTTGATAATGTTTTCACATTTTCATGGCAATGTTGTCTTAACTGAAGTCTTGAGAGGTTCATTATGAACTCTGGCTATAATATTCTTAAGTCTGTGAATGTTTTTTTTTTTCTAACAATTACATGAGTTTGACAGTTCATGGTTCAGAAGGCCACGGTTGCTGCCAAGTATACTATTTTCCTAGTCATTAGAATGACTGATACACAATGGAACAAATCTAGCTCTCAGTAGAATCCAGATATACACTACAGATGAATCTACTACTCGACTTTTGCAAAGGAAATTACCATATTTCTGGACTCCATAAAATTTGTCTGGTCTCTTGGGAGTCTGGTTCTAAGGATACAGCATCAAAGATAACCACTAGGGTGCCCAAAACTGGAAAGACAATTCCTTCTTTAGGTAAGGCAGAATTGGAAGAGTTTCTAATGGGTGTTTAGGAGGGTCCAGTCCAACAAGGTCTAAATACTTTTTCTAGGATGCTGACACATCTAAGGTTTTCACTAAAAATGACCTGTCATTAAGGACAAAGCTTCCTCAGAAGTCAGGGTGCCATCAATGTCTGTATCATTTCAGGGATGGGAACAGCTTGTTGTCCAACTTACCATTACCATCTGTAAAAAAAAAAAAAAAAAAAAAAAAAAAAGTGTTGAGTGTTTTTGACTGGAGAGATCTCTCTCTCCTTTTTACAGAAGGGATTCATGAGACAGACCGTTGATCAGAGTCTGGGTGCAGATTCTGAAGAAAAAAAAAATGGAGGAACCCCTGTGCCAGCTTAAACCAGTCCCATCGTACTAGCTTAAACCAATCCCATGGTACTAACTGTGAGGTTGATGGAGGAAAAAGAATCTACCATGTAGAAGGGTTGGTGAAATGGCAGGCATCTTCTGATAGGACATAAGAAATCTTGCAGGGAGAGCATTCCTGAATCGTACCTCAGAAGCATAGGTATCCTGTCTGACTACTGTGGTGGGGATGACACCCTCCCTTTCCATAACTGCAACACATTCCTCAAATTCAGATGCCAGGGACACCACATATGATTCAATAGAAATAACATTTCTTTAGTGTGGGGGGATGTTTGATGTGCTTAAAAAGGCATGGCAGCTTCAAATGGCAATCCCAGATGCCTTACAGTAATAGGAATTTGACCTGGGGATTGCAAATCGAACTCTGCAGATCTGGCTCCCTACCCTGACTATTGTCTTTCTAGGCCAGCATCTCCTTTTTGACATGATTTTTGTTTTGGGGTGAGGGGTTCGCAGAAGCCTGTTATTGTTCTGCGGACATGGCAGCTGCTTAAAGCCAAAAAACTTTTTTTGTCCAGATATTACCAGAGTGCTAACTCCTTTCTTCTAATGGTCTTTCTACTAACATACCCAGTGCACAGACAAATAAATAAAAAGACATGTAGTGGTCATACCCTAAATGGTATATTTATTGCACATAAAAGTATTTGTAAAGTGTCTGCCTTTTACAGACATACATAAAAACATTTCCTATGGTAGACATACCATCTATCCATGCATACATACGTAAATAGCTACCTCATAACAGCACAACAAGCAAACAAACTCTGTAAAAAATATAAAACAAAAGTTACCCCTAACTGGATACTTACCTGCTCAGACTGGAAGAACAGGCATAGTATCATACTGACTAACGCAACTCTAGTTTAATCAATACACATCAAATGCATCATGGCAAGGTCTGGTGCCATGGTTATACTGGAGGCATGCAGACATCCCAGGGAAGGTGAGGTTAGCTCTGTTAGGATATGAAGAGTGTTAAGCTCTTGAAAACTGACCGGTTGTCTGCACTGCATCTGTGGCAGAGATCCATCTTGTGATGACTGAAACAGTGATCCACACAAAATACATCATGCGACACAAAAATGTAGAAATCACAGATCCAAAGTGGCAGAGGAGAATACACTCTTGTTTATCCTGTCCAGATCTTTGAACTACTTATCTGACAGCAAATTATAAATGGTTCCGCTCTCTGAGACCCATGCTGAAGGGGCAGATGTCTGAGCTCCATCTGTGGCAGAGATCCCTCTTGTGACTGCAACAATGACTCATAAAGAACAGAAGGAAAGAAATTATGAAATCACAAATCCAAAGTGGAAGAGAAAAAGACATTCTTACCCATCCTGTCCAGATCTCTGGTCATGTAATCTGACAGCAAAGTAGAAAAGGTGTTTTGTTTTCTGGGACCCCTGCTGGACAGAAGAGCTCACATAAGAATATGTTCTGGAAAATGCTGCAATAATTTTATTTTTTAAAACTCCACTGCCAATAATGAGCGGACAGATGATCCGCTGTGGCGACCCCTAACCGGGAAAAGCTCAAAGAAGAAGATAGATGGGATATTTTATTTTTACTTACCAGGGTAATACACTGATTCAACGAAGACCTATTTTAAGGACAGGCTAGCATCTAAAAGGCACTACAACAAAACTTAAAAGAAAATAAACAAGAGATGACAATACGTGAGCAAGTTTTGTTTATATAACATAGAGAAGGATTTATTTATTTTCATATGCATGATTAAGCCCAAGTAGTCACTGATGTATGCAGAGAAATAGTAAAAACACGAGTTTGGAAGCATGGCTGTATTGGCTATATTGTATCAGAATTTGCACAACAGCTGCACTAAGACTGTTGTTTAAAGAATGTGAGTAGTTGAGTTCTGAACTATGTGCATCTCGCAAGGCTTCTGAGGAGGGAAAAGGGAATCATTCTTTTTAGAAACAGCATCTCTATACTTCCAGGTCACATATCTTGCCATCTGATTGACTGGTTCAAATGACAGGGAAGGGGACATTGTGGTGAAATGATCAAGCGCTTCTTATAATTGTTCCACAAAAACTGGATTAGTCTTGTGTGTAGAAAGTATACAGGCTAAAGACTAGTCCACTGAGGATCTCATAAGCTTGAGTTTCCTTCCAAAGGATGGATTATCTGGAGGGATAGCTGCAGAAAGGGATCATCCTTTTATCCTTGTCAGACTCTGAAACAAGAAGCATGGTATCCACATAATTCCCCTCTCAATGGGAGACCAAGGAAGTAAGAGATTCCCCCTGGCCAAACTTCATCTGAGAGTGATCTGCATTCACTCATCATGAGGTGATGGGGTTAGTGCAGTCAGATGCTGGATGGCAGGTAGCATGACACCTGTACTTACAGAGACACACCACAGATGGCAATGAGTTCAAATCAAACACTTTAATGGGGTACCATTGCACCCATGACAACAGATTTTACTAGAAGTCACAGCATGCATGTCGAATGGTGTGAGAGGACCCACACAAGTTTCCTCAGTGCTGGTCAGTGATTAGAGTAGAAGACTCTAAGTCACAGTGCAACCACCAATCCTTCTCTACATTGCTCAAGAGCTCACCTAGCGTGAGCTGGACAATAAAGGTGCTGCTCCAGATGCTGTAGCATAAGAAAGGTTAGTTGCTTTTGTTTTCTTGTATTTTGTGATTTATTTTCTTTCCACTTGTTTTACTTGTATTCTGATTTTAACTGCACATTAAACTAGGAAAGAGACCACAATCGTGTCTCTGGTGATTCACATAGAAATCCAAATTTTTACTCACCCTCCTACTCTGGTGTTGTTATGTTTTTTAAATTCAATTGTTTTTCTAGTTTCCTGCACATTATGTTAATTTGACCACATATCTCCTTCCCTCTCCTCTTTCATTGACTATTATGAGTAAGCAAATAATTATCATTTTATGAAATCATTCCCCTTCAGCTGCTTAAATTTATTAGCCATCCCAATATATTCCATAGAGCCGGAATACAATGTACCCACCCCCTTTCACTGTATCTTGCTCTTTTAAAATTAGTGGTTCTCCACTTAGATAGCTGAAGCTTAAGTTACCCCTCTTTCATACCTAACTGCTTAGTGTACACTGCAGCTCTTGGGAAAGTAACCCATTTTCCACCTTCCCTTTAAAATCTGCAACATTTACACAAAGACCACCAATTAATGGAGAGCCTACATTCTGCCTTTCAGTAGTCATCTTGGGATTAGTGCTTCTGTTTTACTCCTGGTGAGTGACTAAGCATATAGACATTATTTCTTGGAGACTGCTGATCACCAGAAACCCTAATACCTGCTTCAAAGGTGCCAACTTGGAATTTGTGCTTATATTTTGTTCCTGGTGAGAGAAGGAGCAGAGTGCATAGATTCCTGACTGTTTCTGGTTGGGAAGTGAGTGTCTGTGCTTGAATTTCCTGATTAGTCTGGTTGCTATTTATGGCATCTACCAGGAAAAGGCTACAATAAACCTACAGATCCTTACATCATCTGGGACGACTGTGGATCACCAAACAGGCTGTGGCCTGCTTCTCATCTTGAGATTGGTACTTCTAGTGAGAGAAGAAGCAAAGCGTTGCATCCCAGCAGAGTGAAGGTGTGGTAAGACCAACACTAGTAGTAGTTAGGCAGTAGCTATTCAGGTAACTCCCCTCTTTTCATCATTCTTGACAAGCTAATTCTTTCTTTTCAGTTAGTACTGCTTGAATTGCTTCTAACTTCAGAGTTATCTGCCTAAATACTTCATCCATAAATCATCTGGCTCTACTTAGTAGTTTCCCCTCAAGTGTTTGGCAGTGCCCTGCACAGCCACAGACACTTTGATATGATATTTTTCCTGTAAATGCACCATTATAGTTTTACTGATACTTAGTTGCACACAGGACAACTAGTTTGCAGTGACAAGCTGTGCCCCAGAGATGTAAACCAGACACTCCTGAAATTACTTTATATTCTCACTCCATCTGTTTAATCAATAAAAAAATGGTCTGCTGCCATGGATATGAACTTGCCCAGTATCTCCATTACCATCTTAATGGATATGGGCATCCTGAGGCAATGTAGAAATTGCCTCAAGTTTACTGACAACCAATTAATTCTCATACTGATATAGTATGTGACAGATGTATTTACAAAATGTTACAAGAGGCAAAGCTCTCACATAAAGCACTCCTAATATCAATATGGTTGTCAGTAGTACACACGCTGCACATATCACACAATTCAAAGCGGATACATAGTCCCACATAGGCTGAGGCACTTAACTGTAACCTTTCTAAACCCCAAAGACCACCTAGATGAAGTACAAATAACAAACACCCTCAGCAGCCCTGAATGCACTCTTTCAAAACAACATTCACATCAACACATACAGCCAGATCTCATGGACCCTCTGCTTCTAAGACCATAAGGCAAGCCACCACACAATCCAACATTATGGTCATTGGAGACTCCATTGTGATACACAATTATGTTCCTCTCACCAGGCTGAGTAAGGAGAAAGTCACGGTCAGGTGCTTATCAGAGGTCAGGATCCATCACATTACACATGTACTCAGGCCAATGGACCACAAGTACCAGTATGACTTAGTCATAGTCTATGTGGGTGTAAATGACCTGAGACATACCTCCCTAGACTATATGAACAGAGGAATCTACTTTAGTAGATCGAATCAACAGAACATCAGAATTAAAATAGACTAGATGAGACAAGAAAAGCAAAATTTGAAAAGAATGACCATTTACAATGCCAGAAATAAGAACAAAACAGCTACTGCACGTCACACAGAACTCATCCTGAATGTACATCACCACCCAGTTACAAAAAACAACTGCTTTATTTAAATAAATTTAGAAACAAAAAATTAGCTTCTTCAGTGTTTTTGCAGGAGGGCAAGCCCCCCTGCACCTCCCATGTGGGGACTGAACCCTCCACACCCCCTACAAATTATATAGACCAACTCCGAGAGTGCACTACAGTGGAGAAAAGTTTAAACTTACTGATCCTCACTGTATCACAATATCCATTCATAAACATTGAAACAGGCACATTTTTTTTTCTAAATGATTTCCTTAAATAAAGCAGCTGTTTTTTGTAACCGCATCACAATGTACATTCAGAAGGATGGAGTCCTGTGTGACATGTACAGTAGCTGTTTTGTTCTTATTTCCAGCATTGTAAACAGTCATTCTTTTTAACTTTTGCTCTTCTCTTCTGTTTAAATTTCGATGTTTTTTCTTGATTCGATCTACTGAAGATGATCTGAAGAGAGACATCATGGAGCTCTTGGAATACGTGTCCCAGGCTGGTACAAGTCTAGCATTGAGTAGTATTCTACTCTCTCTAAGGATGATGCCACAATACAAACACAAGATGACTGATTTTAATAATTGGCTTAGTTTCTGCTGTCATTCTAAGGGGGTGCAATATTTGTCAGCATGGAAGGAGATGGTTACTAGACCACCCTGCTTTACCAGTGATGGTCTGCACCTCTCCTCTCTAGGCTTTGGAATATCAGGTAAAACATTGTCCTCCCCCATAGTGCCTGTTTTAGGCAATGCCAAACTGAAAGTACTTCTGACAGAGCAAATCAAAACCAAGAAAATGTAAAGGTGTTACTACTCAATACTAGGAGTCTAAATGAAAAACTCCACTCCCTAGAAACTCTCTTCACCCTAGAGTATGCTGATGTCTGTGTGGTCACTGAAACATGGTTTAAAGCCACAGAGAGCATACCAACAGTGCAAGGTTATAATGCCATCCACACATTTAGACCAGCTACTACATAGAGACTAAAGGTGGAGGTGTCTCAGTATACATCAAAAATAAATATACCTCAAGGCTGGTCAAACAGGACAATACACTTGAGCTTATCCACGTTCAAATCACCATAGACAAAATCCAATACCACTTTCTTGCAAGCTATAGGTCCCCCTCTATGACCATGGAAACCCATACCATGTATTTAAGTGTACTGGAAACACTCACCATCCAACCCAATTCCATATTAGTGGGTGACTTTAATTACCCTATTATTAACTGGGAATCGTATACATCACCAAAGATACAGGCAGAAAGATTCCTGGATTTTCTAAACACAAACACCCTGGACCAGACTGTCAATACACCAACCAGGGGTGCACTGGATCTGGTCCTTACTAATATGGAAGAATGCTGCACACCCCTTGGTGTAATGTCTCCTCTGATGTACACATAAAACCTGGAACTCCAGCTAGCCTGGAATATTCAGGAACTTCTCCAAGGCTAACTTCCTACTATTAAATGACATCATGGGAAATTTTCAAACCCCCATAAATCTTGAGAACACTGCTGCCTATGCGGAATGGTTCAGAGAAACCCTATACAAGCATGTTAATACTGCACAGAGGCAGCTGTACCCACCAGGAAGAAGAATATAACTAACTCAAAAAACAAGCCACCCAATAGGCTGTATAACATGGAAGAAAATCATAGCAAAAATTAAGAGGTGCAGCACTCAGGATAAAAGCACTCTCATCAACTTAAATAATGCAGAAGACAAATCAAATCTATCAAAGCCAAATTTGAGGTTATTTGGCCTCCCAGGCTAAGGACAACCTGTTGGGAAGGTGGCCTAATGGTTAAGGTGTTTGCCTTACAAACACAAGGTGCAGGGTTTGAGTCTCATAAGGGATAATTGGCTAGGCTTAAAAATGTCTCACAATGGCAGTTAGCTTAGTACTAATCTATGAACCTAAGTAATTCTTTAGCTATATCCGCAACCTCAAAGGCTATACACAATTGTGTGCTGAGCTCATTGTACATGGAGCCACCTATACTGAGCCAGGAACCAGGAAAAACAATGCTCCTACTTTAGACTGAACCTGCAATCTACCCTAAAAATTGTAGACCAATAACTTGCCTTCCAACGACATATAAACTATACAACAGAATTGATGCTGACAGAGTTTATAGTCATTTAGAAGAAAATTCAATTATGGCAATAGAACAAAATGGCAATAAAAGAAAGCCATATGAAACAAAGGATCATTTGTTGTTAAATAAAGTCATAGTGGAGAACTATAAAAAGGGGAAGAATCTTAAGAATGGCATGGATTGACTACAAAAAAGCATCTGACAGTATCCACATTCATGGATAAAAAATACTTAAAAATGTATAAGATACACCCTACACTGATCAATTACATTACAGTGACCATGAAACAGTGGCAGACCACTTTGCAAATAAGCCATGATAAAGGACAAATTAATATCCCAGCGATAAAAATTTGAAGGGGGATATTCCCGGGTGAATCCCTGTCACCGTTGCTATTTTGTCTTCCCCTTAACCCATTAAGCTATCTACTTAACAGTTTAGGACAAGGGTGGCTATAATTTGGCTCCTAGAAAACAAGAGTGTAAAGACTTATCATCTTCTCTTCGTCGATGATTTAAAACTGTATAGCTCATCAGATGAGGAACTGAAAGCACAACTGCAAGTAGTCAAAACTTTTTCAGATGATATAAAAAGGAACCGTTAACGCAAGAAAGCAGCAGCACCAAGAAAACATCAGTTTTGGACAAGAATGTGATATAAAAGAACTTGAGCAAGAGGGAGTGTATAAATATTTGGGAACTGATGAAGGATCAACAATAAAACACGAACAAATGTGAATAAAACTTAAAGGAATATTTTAGAAGACTTAAATTAATTTTGAAAACAGCATTGGCATCTAAGGACAAAAGTCAGGCTATAAATCAATTTGCACTTTCTGTCCTAACTTACAGTTTTGTAGTGATTGATTGACCCCAAAAGGTGTTGGATAGATTAGATAAGAAAACAAGAAGGATGTTTCATGCTCATCAAATGATTTATAAAAATCAGTTCATACCAAGAGTATATATTCCCTTCTGAAGGAGGTATGGACCTCCTTGAAAATGATTACATGTATAGATCTGCAATCGTGGGACTGAACACATAACTGCTGACCTCACAAGACTCAAATATAGTGAAAGTTTTGAAACATGAGGAGAATAAATCTAAGATGACTTCCCTGTTTAGTCTAAAAGAAGCATATCTGTGTCAAGTGGGAATGAAAATCAAACTAGGAGTTAATAAAAATCATGCAGGAACTGAATGTGACAAAAAACAAAAGAAAGAATATAAGGAAGGATCAGATGAGAAGGCAAGAAATGTGGAAAGTGCATAAATATAGTTGCAAGTATAGAAAACTCATGGAAGAACCTCATGATGATCAGGATCAAATGGAGGAATGGTTAAGGACAGACAAATTCAAACCACAAGATGAAAGGTTAATATTGGTGGCCCAAGATAGTGGGCCACATACACATTAGTTTACAAAGTCCATTGAGCATGTGGGAGAAACAGACAAATGTAGGTTTTGTAATACAGAATTGGCAACAGTTGCACACCTTGTTGCTAGTTGTGATATATTAATGGCAGAAGGACTGTATACTGAAAGGCATAATAATGTGGTAAGACTGTTGCATTGGGGATTGTGTTAACATTTTGGTATTGAAGTGGCTGAAAAACACTGGAAAAGAGCCACAAAACATCATCAAAAATGATGAAGTGTACATCACATGAGCTCACCCATTACCAACAGTTCAACAGATAGATGCAAGAAAAATAGATAGAGTGGTCTTTGAAAAGATGACAAAAGTAGCATTGTTCACTGAAATCGCTACACCCAGTCACTACAGTGTCTTGCATACAGACAGACAGACAGACACAAAGTCATACAGTATCAGGATTTGCAGGCAGAAACGAGAGCAATGTGGAAGAAAAATAGCTAGACAGTTTCAATAGTAGTGGGAGCAACAGGTCTCTAAAAAATAATCTAAAATCATATTTAGATATGTTACCAATACAAGTAACTCTGTATAAATTGCAGGATGAGTCATTATTGGGCACATTGCTAGTGCTGTGAAAAGCAGTTCTGGCTGACATCAAAGACTGAAACAATACTAATTTCATGAACTTCAATCGTGCTTTGACTTAGGAATGGGGTCCATTCCCGTCATGGTATTAGAAACCCAAAATACTTGGAGAAATTAAAAAGAAAAAAAAAGCCAGGAGATATAGCAAACCTAATGGCTGGCAAATTCAGCTTCAACTTTACCCCTCTCTCCCTCCAACCTTTCCTCAAAAGATACTATCAAATATAACTCCCCCTGCTATCAATATTGAACAGGTCCTTAATGCTCTAAGACCAAGAACACTGCATCAATGGGCCCAGATAATATCCCAGGATGCCTTCTAAATGGTATGAAACATGACCAATCGGGCACTCTGGAATTGCTATGCAATTGTAGCCTCCAAACAGGCATCATATGCCTCATGAATAAAGATCAGCAACAGTCATCCCTCTGCACAAAGCTGGGTCATCTACAGATTCTGGAAACTACAGACCCATAAGTCTCACTAGTCTCATATGCAAAGCCATGGAAAGAATTATCATGGAATGATCAGTAATGACATAGAAAACCAGACACTAGACCCAACCCAATTTGGTTTCATCAAGGGCAGGTCATGCCTACTCAACGTTGTGGATTTCTTTGAGAATGTCACCAAACCAATGGATGAGGGCAAATGGTTCCCACTGCTTACCTTGACCTGGCCAATGCATTTGGCACAATACCCCACTAGGGCATTGTTGACAAATTTAAGAGGTTAGGTACAAACCTGTATGTCACCCAGTGGATAGCCAGCTGGCTCATAGACAGGACCCAGGAAGTTAGAACTGGGGAGTCCACCTTTACAAAGACACCAGTCACAAGTGGATCGGTCCTGGGACTGCTCCTTTTTAGCATTTACTTCTCTGAAGTCAAGGCCAGTGTCAATGCTCTCTGGCGGACTTAATTTGCAGATGACCTGCAAATTAGGAGTGGTCACTGAATCACCCACTTACACAAATGTTCCCCAGGAAGAGCCAACACAGACAAACACATGGTTAGAGTCATGGACTAAAACGAAATGCATAATAGTATCCTTCAGGATGTCATCCACCCTTGGTAACTATCATATTGACAACACACCCCTACAAGTTGAACCAGTAATCAGGGACCTGGGGACATACACAGACAGTAATCTATCCTCTGACTATCATGTGTCATTCAATGTTGTCCAACCTATACTCAAAGGTATGGCATCTAGGTCCAAGGAAGTCATTGTTCCACTGTATTTAGCATTCATCAGGTCTATCATAGTGTACAAGTTCCCATTTGGATGTACCTAACCAGGCATATCCAACAATCGGAATGTAAACAGAGGTTCCTCACTAAAAGTATACAGGGTGTAATAAAATGTCCTGTGCTGACTGCCTCAAGATCCTATCCTTGTATTTTGTCTCCTACAGGCTGAGGGGAGAACTATGCCTGGCATACAAGGCACTGTTAGACCCCACTTTGATGGACTCCCTTCCTACCTGGAAAACAAACAGCAATAGAATTATCCATTCTAAAGACTTAAACCTTGCCTGTGATAAATTCCCTCAACTCTTATTTTCCACAGCCTTTGTTCTAGTTGATAAAAATATGTCTGATTCATATACAAGACTAAAGGGACTAAAAACATTTTCACTGCTTGAATCTTACTATCCATAAACAAAAGATTCCAGTTTTTCAGGTTTTATATTATCTTTTATTTAGTCAATTCCCACATATCCTTAGCTGTCACAACAGAAGCCTTTTTAAGCCATACTCCTAAATATGTCATCTTATCATGTATGTCCCTATAAATATGGGTATTGCTGAACTAATTCATGTGTGGGTACATACTATATGGCTATAGCCTTTGTTTTATCTTCATTAATTTATATCCTGAAAAGACCTGAAACTCTGTCAAAAGGCTCAACAACACTGAAATGTTTTTTTCTAGGTTTATCAGGTACAAAATAACATTTTTTGCAAATAAAGATAACTTTTCTTTATTACCATACTAATTACTTCCTGGTATGTCTGAGTCCATTATTTTCTTTACCAATGGCTCTAAATATAAAGCAAATAAAGGGGAAAGAGGACACCCGCCTGGTTCCTCTGTTCAAACCAACTTATCAGAGAGAAACCCTCACACTTTAATGTTCACCTTCGGTCCTTCATATATCCTCCTAATTAACCTTATTACTGCATCAGGGAATGCAAATGCTTCTACTGGCCTGCTCGAAATTCCAGCTTACTCTATCAAATGCTTCCTCTGCATCAAAACCCACTAATAACAGTGGTATTTTCTTGCATTCTGCTCCCCTGTAGATCACTGTTTGATTAACTCATTAACATCTTAGGTTATCATTAAGCCCTTCTATGTAGCACATCTCATTACTAAGGGTTTTGCATCCAGGAAGAAAGAGGTCATTGTCTCCCTATATTCTTCCCTCATTAGGCCAATCATCGAGTACAATGCCCCATTTGGCATGTTCCTCACTAAACACCTGCAACAACTGGAGAGGTCGCAAAAGTACATCACAAAGAGGATCCTAGGGCTTAAACATTTTTCCTATATGGACAGACTAAAAAATCTCTAGCTATTCCCTGTCTCATATCACCTATGTTGAGGTGATCTCTGCTTGACTTACAAAGCCATGTCTGACCCAGCTCTGTTAGAAATGCTACATCTAAAAAAAATCCCAATCCCTCCACACCACATGCTCCAGAGACCTCAACCTCATTACCACAATCAACAGAACATGATGGAGGGACAAGTTCATAACCCAGAGACTGCCCATGCTATGGAACAGACTTCCAATACATGTCAAGCAGAGCCCCTCACTGGCCCTCTTCAAGAGAAATCTTGATGAGTGGATGGGAAATAGAAAATTCACCCCAGGGATTACTCCAGTGGCTTTATTCAACAGAGGCACTGGGAACTAAGGTCGGGTGGCACGATGTCAGGGTAATCCTATGGGCTAGGTTTGTAAAGGCCCCAGAGCCATTAGCCTAGTACACACCTATGAACATTTAAGAGCTGTAGAATGTCTCACCTGTAGCAGTCTACACGTGTTGCATTCCAGAGCATTTTATGAAAAAATACACTTAAAAAGGATAAGATAAACAAAAGTAAATATTTTGTGAATAAAAGCTATTAAAATTGTACAAATATTAATGTTATCGGTAATAACTTCTTTGCAGTGAGAAAAGTCAGTGCATTCAGTCATTCCATAAATGCTAATATATTGCAATGCATACAAACCCAGAATTATATTTTCATTAAATTTTCACAATTTGTCAAGTCCTGCAAACTGTATAACCTAGACATACAGTGTAAGAATATTTTTGTTAATCAGACATAGGTTTTCCCATGACAAGAAATTCCTCAATGTTTATTGAGACAGTTATAGAAATATGAAAGCATATGCTTAATGGTATAACAAGCAGTAGAAATAACATCAAGGTTTCACTCGATGTCATGCAACAGTTTGTAAGTCACTTGTTTTTTGAAGTATTAACTAAATATAGAAATATTGTTTATTTTCATAATTACTAGCAATATAACAGGTGTAGTGGGATATAAATGGACATTAACAATGAAATTATTTGTATTCTACCATGGCATAATAAACCATACCCCTCAATAACATGTAGGGCTCTCAGTTATGGAAATATTGACAAATATGAATAACAAGTGACGATCAGTGGTTAATTCCTCTACTGTGGGACATCCTACATTAACAATCTTGGTGTTGTTTTGTTAACAGTTCCTTGCACTTTCTAATACTACCTATGAGTTAAGTCACTCATGTCACTCATAGTCTCTACCTATGAGTTAAGCCAAGATGTGTGAGTCAGAAAAGTTCTGGATGTTATAAGAGGCTATAGGTATGAACTGGAAGTATACAAAAAAAAAAAGGCACTATAGGCTTGAATGAGTCAATGTCAAATATTTGCATCCCTGCCACAAAAAACACAATCCATATTTATCAATTTTGGCAACATCTTTGCCATTCTTTTAGCTAGTATAGACATAAACACATTATAATCATGGTTTAAAATTGACGTGTCTATATAAAGTTGGGTCAGATGCGTCTTAACTGTCTTTAGGTAATACAGCCACCACAGCTTTCTTCCGAAATGTTGATGGTTCCCCTCCTTTTAAAATACTGTTAAATAAAATCTTCTAGATCTTTTTCACTTTCTTCTCTCTTTTCTTCTTTCCTAACTTGCAAACTTCCACAAGAATACTACATGTTGTTCCTAGAGGCTTTTCTGAAGATTGATTATACATTACCATTGTTATATCTAGCAACAACCATTGATCACTTTCTTAGTACAGCCATGAAATGTCTGTTCTTAAAAAGCTATTGTAGATCAAAATGGTTACTGACCTTATATTTCTTTATAAACATATTATTCATTACTTATTACATTTTACAGTTTATTATATCTAATGTACTTTCTGTCATTTTGAACATTGTTCAGTCTGTTGTTTTTCTTTTTGGTTACATCATGCTGTGGCATGGTGTTTGATATTTAATAAAAAGATTTAAAAAACTTTAGCATCCTTGGGAAGGATCTAAGTCTGATTGTATGAAAAATTAGACTAACGAGAAAAAAATGCACGTTTTAAAAGAAAGTCTTACCTTGAAGAACAAGGTAATCAAAATGATGGAGGGTCAAGTTATCTTTTTCATATAAAGCTGCAGCAACAAGATTTTCAAAATTAATGAGAACAATGTTGTGAAGATTGGGTAGAGATGGGTGAAGGCTGCCAGCCTAGCCAAATAGAATTTGATACACAATTCTGGCATTTGTAAATATAAATGTAAAATACAGTCTTGTTTCTTAAATGAAAGAAAACACTGTAAAATGTTGAACTTCAAGATTGTAGCAACATTGCCATCTGCTGTAAAGAAAACTAAGACAAGCATTTCAAATATTTCTTTTGAAGTTAAAATTATTTCAAATTTATCCTTTGATCTGTAGAGATCGGAGTCATTTTGTCTGAGCTAGCACATTCTATTGATTTAACTTTGGCCTGGGAACTCCAGATTAAGTGTCAAAATGATGTAATCTGTGAGGGCTCAGCAGAAATGTTTGTTAGTGATTTTAAAAACTATTGCTCAAAAGAGACTCTTAAGCATTTTTGTCTTGACATCCATCTCATCAGCACTCTGCCTGTTGTCTTAAGTTAGTTACTTTAGAAGTATGTTTTCTTGTAGAAATAGCTAGGACTATACATATTAGACTGTGTTTTTGTTATGTCAGAACTGTACTACTGAATTATTTTAAGTTTCTGTGTGATCTCTGAACTCTTGATTAGCACTGTGGTGTAGTAGTATTGTCTTGTGTTTTTAGTATTTATTATTAAATATTTTTAAAACCATTTAACTGTGGCTGGTTTGTGTAGAGATAAGTTAAGCTCTAGAGTACATTGCATACTTATAAGTGATCCTGTAATAAGCCCTTCCAATAAGCCTTGGTTGATTAAGTTACACTACTATTGGATAATAATATTGCACAGTAATAATTGGACACCTGCTTAAGGGCCTTTGGGTAGCTGATAATTATTATCTGGTGGTGGCAGTAATTACTACCGTATAGTCTGGGTAAAGGGGCACAGCTGGAGAATCTGTGTCAGCCTTTCCCAGGAGTGCCTGTGAAGTTGTATAAATACTTATTCTCAAAGTGGGTGTGTGTGTCAGCTACCTGAGCAGGGACACGAAGCACTGGTTGGACAGAGAGGGTACTGGAGGTTAGCTTGCCAGCTAGGCTGAGATCTGGACCGTATAACTGTGCCAGTGGGGAGTCTTATTGGGGACCTGGTGAGCAAGGGAGCGACCAGCCCCGGACTGACTGTGATCTCTGTGTGCTCTTAAGGGAAATTGCACTTTACTGTGTGTATTTGTTATCCTTTCCTCATATATGAGATGCCCTCTCTGGTGTTAGTGGTGAGGATTGAAGCTCCTAGATTGCTGGGCCAGGGCACGGGCATCACAGATATTATGCCATAAAAGAAGTAGACATAGGTTGAGATTCAGAAAGGGCTAATGCCAGCAGTAAGTCCTAACACAGCTGTTATTTCTGATTAAGAGGCAGACCCAACACAGTGCTTCTACACGGTTGGTAGAATCATCACTGTGGGTTGTCTCCATAGCATTGCTACATGCTAATGAGACATTCCAGGAGAGCAACTACTGCTATTTAACCATGGGCACCCCCCAGAAATGCCTGCAAGAAGGGATTTATGCATCTAAACTTTCTTCTTCTTCTTCTTCTTTCGGCTTTTCCCGGTTAGGGGTCGCCACAGTGGATCATCTTGTCCGCTCATGATTGGCAGTGGAGTTTTACGGTGTCGAGTTGCCAGCCCGGCGCCCAACCTTCCACAGAAGGCACATACGCGCACACTCACACCTAGGGCCAACTTAGAGTGTCCAAACCACCTACTGCATGTCTTTGGGATGTGGGAGAAAACCGGAGAACCCGGAGGAAACCCACGCGACCAAAGGGAGGACATGCAGACTCCACCCCAGCTGAGAATCGAACCGGAGAACCTCTTGCTGTGAGGTGGCAAAGCTAACTGCTGCACCACCGTGGCCGCCCCCAGGATTTATGCATCTAAACAATACAGATAATTGCTCAGTTGTGTAAATTAGCACAGTTGACTGTGCTAATTAACATGGGGAAAATACCACTTTACTTCCAATGGGAGAAATCATGTTGCAGGTAAGTGTTGAAACGTTAAGTGGAGTAGCAGTGGTGGGCTGTATATGAATGGGTGTATGTGACTGTGTGCATGTCTGCAGGGTTATGAATGGAGTCCGATCACTCTGTGTGGTTGTAGTACGTGGGTTAGTTAGGGGATCGGTAATGTTGGTATGTATACGTGGAATGAGAGTGTGTGTCCATGAGTGCAATTCAGAAGGGGGCGGGGTTTCATTTACAGTGTGCGTGTGTACATATGTATATGAATGTCTGCAATGTGTGGGACTGTGAATGTGGGAGTGCTTGAGCCAATATAATGCATGGGCTGCCAGTAGTAATTACTGCTGAAAAGTACAGATTACCACTGTTGGTAATTACACTTGATTCATACCACATGCAAATTTGATGACAATGAGATCTTCCTCACTGCACCTGAACTTATCCCTGAATCGCATTTTACAATCATGTAAAATGCAACTTTTGGCCACTCTGATTTATACAAGTACAGGGATTGTATTTTATGAAACAGGGCATGTAAATCCATTACTAAACATTTCTGTAGCGGTGCGTGGATAGAAAAGGAAAAGCTTCACAGTGTATGTGCCATGCTGTGCAGAACTCTCCTGATTAATTTTAAACCAAATACTGGAAGCCTGCAATGGAGCAATAGACTGCTGGCATGGTGTTGTGCAAGTCAGAGGCACTGATACCTCTTAAGTTGTTTCAAAATCTAAGTGCAGATATTATGGCATTTTGAGAAATGGAACATGAATAAATACCAAGTTAACTGCTGAGATAACTTTTACATGAATACAGCTGACTGGACTAAAAATGAAAACTAAGGTGGTTATAGAATGTTACTTAGGCAAATTACACTATTTGTAGCAAAGTGACATGAAAAATGGCAAAAATAAAAGTTTCAAAAGCTGATGATATTCAGTAAACTATCACAAGCATCTCAAACAATATTGGAAACTTGCTAATAAAAAATGTTGTGAATATTGCCTGTATGATCACCTAAATTCAGATTTCCCAACCGTGACCAGTTTTGGTTAGAGGGTCAGGTGGAAAAACTAATTCACTAAGCTGACCACCAGATACAGAAAATCTACTAGTTGACAAAAGCAGATATAGCAGAGTTGATCATGAACTATGACTGAATAACAGGCTTGTAGATGAGGCTGAAAAACATCAGGTCCACAAATTTCAGTTATTAATATAATTTTATTAACTTTGGGCAGCCGTAGTGGTGCAGCAGATAGCATTGCCACCTCAAAGCAAGAGGTTCTCCGGCTTGATCCTCGGGTAGGGTGCCTTCTGTGTGGAGTCTTGCATGTCCCCCACGTGGTCGCATGGGGTTCCTCTGGGTGCTCCGGTTTCCTCCCACATCCCAAAGACATGCTGTAGGTGGATTGGACACTCTAAATTGGCCCTAGGCATGAGTGCGTGTGTGTGTGCGCCTTCTGTGGAAGGTTGGGTGCCAGGCTGGCAACTCAACACCGTAAAACTCCATTGCTAATCATGAGTAGACAGGTGTTCCGTTGTGGCGACCCCTAACCGGGAAATAGCTGAAAGAAGAAGAAGAAGAATATAGTTTTATTAACTTTAGCACAGTTTAAATAAAAATCCTATGGTTTGATCCCTCTGAGCAAGATAATAAGATCACAGACAGAATAATGAAACTTTCAGTATCTATTCCACTGGAGACATTCACATGCTGGAAAGAATTCAGAAGTAAAAGAAGTTTCAAACAAAGGTTGAAGGAACATGTCTGGGATATTAAGAAGGGTGAAGAAGAAAGTCCTGTTGCATTACATTTTAAAGAATGTCACAGTGGAACTATACAAGGCATACAAGCTACAATTTTAGGGCAAGTACAACAAATGTATGACTTTGATATTAAAAGACAACTTTGGAAGTTAGAATCTACTTTAATTTTGAAGTTTAACACTTTAATTCTGTATGGAATGAATCAAGAATGTCATTGAAAATGTTTTCTTTAATTAATTTAAGTCTATGATTGGTTGTTTGTAATCATGCTATTTAAAGATAGAATATGTGAAGTAGGGATATACTCTGTAAAGGCTGAAGAACCGAGTTGCTAGAGGAGTCTGCATTTTATGCTTTGTATTTGCTGCTAACCAGATTTTATTGGATCCAGTGTGCGCTTATTTTACCTGTTTTGTGGGACTACATTGTGGATCTACTACTGGACTGGACTATAATTTTAATAAAATATAAAAGTAATCACTGGCTTCTTTCCTTGTGTGGTGGTGAGCTGTTCTGTTTTCAGTTCATGGTGAAGTGGGATTCAGAAGGATTTTATTAGGCAAACATTTTCAAAAATATTTGTCATACCATGTTAATGTATGCCCACATTATCTTTCATTCCATATATTACAAACTCTAAAGAAGCAACTTAATCTGGACCTTTAAATGTTTGTAAGAGGAGCCCTTTGCATCTTTTGGTCTAAAGTTCAATTCACAGAACCAGACTACCAGGAGTAATAAATGGAAATGGATACATTTTCAGTCATAAAAAAATAGTTTTACCTACTGGGGTAGTAAAAATATGGAACAGTGACCCAGCATTCTATGAACTCCTTCAATTAAAAGAAAAAACAGTAAAGCAGAAAATCAGAAAAACATTCTAGAGACCTCAACCTACACTATCACAGCAACAAAACTGGATGGTGTGACAGATATTGAACCTAGCATACACCCCGGTTCTGGAATGGGCTACCCTTACATATCATAGGTTCATACTAGGCTATCAGCCCTAGGGCATTTATAAGCCTAGCCAGAGTGGGTTTGGCTTTTGCCACCCATTTTAAATTAATTTTGCTATGCCCTTTTTCGAGGTTAGTATACTGTGCCTCTGTCTAACAGTGACACAGAAGTTATACCCGGGGTAAACCTACGATCTCCCATCCACTCATCAAGATTCCTCTTGAAGAGAGTCAATGAGGGACTCTGCCTAACCTGGACTGGGATTTTATTCCAGAGTGAAGGGTGCCTCTGGGTTATGAATCTGTCCCTCCAGCATGTCCTATTTATTTCAGTGCTGAGGTTCAAGTCTCTCTAGCGTGTAGCTCGATGGTATTTAGATTTTCTGAGGTGCAGCATGTCCATTAATTCTGGGTTGGACATGGCTTTATACGTCAGGCACAGATCGCCTCTGAGCAGGCGGTATGCCACTGAGTAGAGCTGGAGTTTCTTTAACCGGGCAGCATATGGCATCTGTTTGAGCCCTTTGATCCTCTTGGTGAGGTACTTTTGGGGTCTTTCCAGTTGCTGCAGGTGTCTAGTACGGTACATCCCAAAAGGGGCATTGTACTATGGGCCTGATGAGGGATGAGTAAAGAGGCACAATGACCTCCCCTGATCTAGATGTGAATCCCTTCATGATTAGGTGGGCTATATAAAATGTTTTTCTAACTTTGGCCACGTGGTTGTCAAATGAGAGATTGCTATCAACTTGGGTCCCCAGGTCCCTAATTACTTCTTCTGTACTTAATGGATTACCACCTATGTGGTAATTTGTGGGCACTTTGTTTTTGCCAAAGGGGATGACTATACACTTTTTGGCATTTAGCTTGAGGCCATGGCTCTGGCACCAGTTGTCTGTTTCTATGAGGCCCTTTTGGAGGATGCCTGTGTCGGCTGGAGAGTCGATTATGGCACCCAGTTTGCAGTCATCTGCGAACTTGGTCAGCCACAGTCCTTCCGTGTTGGCCTGTACCTCCGAGAAATATATACCGAACAAGAGAGGTCCCAGGACTGAGCCTTGTGGGACGCCACTTGTAACTGGTTTGGAGTCTGACATGGCTCCAGCAATTCTAACCATGTGGGTTCTGTGCTTGAGCCAGTTTGCAACCCATCTAGTGACATAGGGGTTTATATTTATGCTGGTGAGCTTATCTATAATGCCCGAGTGGGGTATTGTATCGAAGGCTTTTGCGAGGTCCAGGTAGGCTGTGTGGACCACCTTTCCCCTCATCAATGGCCTTGGTGACTGTTTCAAAGAAATCAACCAGGTTTAAGAGGCAGGTTCTGCCCTTAACAAAGCCAAACTGGGCAGGATCCAGTGTCTGTAGGTCCCCAATATCTTTATTTATGTGGTCCATGATGATCCTTTCCATAGCTTTGCAGACCAAGCTAGTCAGGCTTATGGGGCGATAGTTTCCAGGATCCGTTGAGGCACCACCTTTGTGGAGAGGGACCACTGTTGCTGTACGCCACTCTTTGGGTACATATCCCATAGTAAAGGCTGAGATTGAACAGTAGTTTTATGTTTGGGTTTAGCTCTTCTTGGAGTTCATGTAGGACGCAGCCTGGGACACCGTCTGGTCCCACTGATGCTGTGTTTTTTGCTTTGGAGAGGGCGGCTCTTACCTGAGCATCTGAGATGTCAGGGGGGCAGCACTCTGCTGGGATAGATATTTGCCCTTTTGGTGGGGGGGGGGAGAAGTTTGTGCTGAACCTGTCAGCTAGGATGTTGGCAATGTCTGTGGGTTTAGTGTATTTTTTGTAATTTTGGACTACTTCTGAGCATATCTGGGAATTCCCACCCAGGTTCCTAACATAACTAAAGGAAGCCTTGTGATTATCCTTAGTGTCCTGTGCAATTTTTCTCTCGAAACTGGCCTTTGACGATTTTATGAGTGTCCATACTTTTTTGCTAATACTGATCAGAGATGCCTTCCCTTTTTGGGATTTTGCTCTATCATGTAGTAGCTTCCTCCTTCTATTGTATAGTTTGTTTATGGCTGGGGTCCACCAGACAGGACGTCTGCCTTTGGAGGATTGGGTCTTGATTTTATTTGGGATTGCATAATCCATGCATTCCTGAAGGTGTTCATAGAATGCATTTATAAAGGATTCTGCGGTCTGGGCTGTATTTTCCACAGGCCCGGGGGCTTTGAAGGATTCCACCTTGGTTTTGAGGAGTGTGAAATTTGCTTTAGAGAAGTTTTTCACTGTGGTTTTTTTGGGCAGGGGGTGGGGTCGGGATGTGAATATCCAGTGGGATTAGTTTATGGTCTGATCTTACCAGTGAGGGATACACTTCTGGTCTGGAGCATAAAGTCCCCATGTTGGTGATGATCAGGTCCAGTATGTTTTCCCCTCTTGTGGGAGTGGTAACAAGTTGTTCCATAGCATTTGAGTTTATAAATTCTAGGAACCTTTGGGCTAGGGTGTTGGAGCTAGAGTAATGCTCCCAGTCTATGTTTGGGTAGTTGAAGTCACCCAATATAATGGTGTGTGGAGAGACCTTCATATTTTCCAGTGTTCTCAGGAAGGCCGAGTGGGGTTCCTGGGTTTGGGAGGGTGGTCTGTAGCAGGCTATAAACTGGAAGGCAGTTTTACCCACTGTTAGTTGCACATAGTCTCTGATGCTTCGTGCTGTGCCACCAACCTGGAGGTGTGGGTATCTTTGACGAATACTAATACTCCCCCTCCTTTTGTGGTTCGGTCCAAGTTTTGGGGCCGAAAAACATGGTATGAGGTATAACCTGGTAGTGCTGGGGTGCTCTCGGGAGCCTTGAACCAGGTTTCTGTTACTGCACAAATATTGATGTTCTCCATGCTAAGGAGAGTTTCGAGTGTGTGCATCTTGAGGTTTAGACTTCTGGCGTTGAGTGGCATTACTCTAAGTTTCTTATCCCTTGTGATACCTATGGAGGTGGGTTTGTCTTTTGAGCCTTGCCTAAAAAAGGCACTATGGGGGTAGCAAGAGCCTTTGCCAATATCCGAAAGCCCAGGGGTGACAGGTGCAAGCCATCCCTAGCAAAGCATCGTGGCTTATCGAGCATGTCATCCCAGGCTGACAGGCACTGGATCCCCTTTGAATGACACCAATACTTAAGCCAATTGTTGAAATTGATCATCTTGTCTTCATATTGTGGCATCATTCTTGGTGAGGGTAAGATGCTACTCAAGGTCAGGGTCATACCGGCCTGGGCTACATGCTCAGAGAGCTCTTCTATGTCTCTTTTTATGTAGTCCAGGGAGGTAAGTCTCAGATCATTCACACCAGCATGGACAATGACTGAGTCATGTTTGTACTTGCCTTGGAGTGACCTGAGTGCTTGTGTTATGTGGCGGATCCTAGCGCCCGACAGGCAGCTCACCGTGACCTTCTCCTTGTTCAGCCTGTTGAGCGGGACGTCAGTATGCCTGACGATAGAGTCACCTATTACAAGTGTATCAGGTGTGTTGTTTAGCCTTAAGGGCTGTGACTGTTCGGCACACTGGCTTTGTGAGCTATGTGTTGCACGTGTTTTGTTTTGGGGTAGCGGTTGCTTGGGTGTCTGCTTTGGAGGTCTCTGCTGCTTAGGCAGATTTTTATTTAGAGCCTCCGAGTATGTTTTTGTGTGTTTATGTGTCAAGCAGTGTACTTCTCTAGGAACCTTTAAAACCAGCCTGGGTAACTGGATAGATGATTGTAAATTTTCACCAGGAATACATGAAGAAAGGAAGAGGAAATGAGGGCATCCAACAAAAAGATGGATGGACTGTGTAATAAAAGACGTGATAGGCATATCTACTGAAGATGGCAGGAGAGTAGCATTGAATCAAGAGACATAGCAATAGTTGATGCAACACCCCAAACCCCATGTAGAAAATGGGGAAAAGGTGGAGGGAGGGTTATGATGTTGGGGGCACTGTTTACTACCAGTACTGGGTAATGTGGCTGAGCTTCTTGATGGTTTATTTTAACTGTAAGCGTAGCAAGAATTAGCTACTTAGAAAGTAAGCTTACCCAGGCTGAGCCTGAAATTGGCCAATACTGATCAGTGTACTACCCCGGTAAACAAATATAAATAAAAAAGAACCTATGAACAATCTTCATCAACACAAGGCTAGCTAGCTGCTATGCACTGCAAAACACAGCTGGATGCTTTTGTCTGGAGGAAATGCTTTGAAGCCAAAAATCAGTTAGATACAAACTCTTTGATGGCCTCTTATGAAATTACAAGTTTGGAATCAGGAAAAAGTACAGTTGCGTACACTTACCATAAATGTAGATGTTTGGGTGTATTCACTATTGCAGTCATCACCTGTGGGTTATCCCTGCTGTGGTAGCCCTCGGCCAGCCCGAATACCAGAGTCAATGTTTTTATGCATCGGCTGCTGTCGCTTGCTGGCTGACGTCAGGTTGTCAGTGCTATAAAGAAAGGCAGCCGCCATCATTACATCAGTTTTTCTTGTCCTAACCAGTCAGAGACCCGAGTAAATAAGGTGAAGTGGTCCTGGCGGCTAAAAGCCACTGTTAGAAATGTATGTCTCCCCAAAGAAAGAAGATATAAGGGGGAAGGAGAATGGGAAACCAGGACTGCAACAGTGAATACACTCGAACATCTACATTTATGCTAAGTGTACGCAACTGTACTATGTTCTTCATGTTTCACTGTTGCAGTCATCACCTGTGGGAGGATTCCCAAAGCTGAGAAGAGGGGTGGTAGGCTTAAGAGACCTAGGAATGGGTCAGCATGACCTGCAGAGGCAAACCCTGCCCTAGCCTTAGAAAATAGAGGTAGGTGGTAATGCTTGGTAAAGGTATGGACAGAAGTCCAGGTGGCAGCTTCCAGGATGTCCTCGGTGGGAACTCCTCTGAGGAATGCAGTGGAAGTGGAGGGTACCCTGGTAGAATAAGTTCGAATAGACCAGGGGGGTCCAATGCAAAGTGTAGTAGAAATGTATACAGTGTGATATCCATTTGGAAATGGGCTTCCCCTGTGCCTCTGGGGCAAAGCTGACAAGAAGTTGGTCCATTTTCCTGAAGGGTTTAGTAAGGTCCAGACAGTATCTGAGCTGTCTGTGCACGTCTAGTGAGTGCAGATTTTTTTCCCCCTTGTTTTGAGGGTTAGGAAAGAAGGTGGGTAGATGTATGGCCTGGTTGACAGTTACATCAGATACCACCTTGGGCATAAAGGGGGGATTGGTGCTCAAAGACCCTGTCAGCATGGAAGATGATGAAGGGCTCAATGACTTCAGCGCTTGTAGCTCTGAAACCCTTCTGGCTGAAGTGATAGCTAGGAGAAAAGCAGTCTTCCATGAGAGGTACCTTAGTTCTGCTGAAGCAGCAGGTTTGAAGGGAGATTTTTCCAAAACATAATTCAGGTCCCAGGCTGGAATGG
The DNA here is from genome assembly GCF_019279795.1 of Protopterus annectens. Taxonomy (NCBI): domain Eukaryota; kingdom Metazoa; phylum Chordata; order Ceratodontiformes; family Protopteridae; genus Protopterus; species Protopterus annectens. Next base: position 247,319,848 of record NC_056726.1, read on the forward strand.
GTGGCCTTCTGGGAGGTCTGATATTAGAAGCCCCTCTAAGGAATTGTTTAATCAAAGGATGGGAAAAACAGGAGCTGTTCTGTATCAAAATGAGCTGAAATGGCCGAGGCGTGGATTTTAATAAAGGAGAAGGAGAGACCACTACTAAGTAGCTCTGCTAGGTAGTCCAGGATAAGAGGGATGGAAGGTTGTGAGGTACTGACCGCTCTGGACTGGCTCCAGGAGCAGAATCTTTTTCATTTTCCTGCATAGGATTTTCTGTTGCTGGGCCTTCTGGTCTCTGTGATGATGTCTAGGACCTGTTTGCTTAACAGGGGCCCCTTGTTTGCCTTTAGAGTATAAGCCATGCTGATAGTTTGAGTCTGCAGGTCAGGGGGCAGCACCCCCTGAGTTAAGAGGTCTGAGATCAGGGGAAGCTGCCTGGGAGGCTGTAATATCAGGCTGCGCAGTAAGGGGTACCAATGTTGCTTGGGTCAATCTGGAGCAATTAGGATGGCCTTTGGCCTCTCCTCTCTTATTTTGATCAGAACCTTGGAGATAAGAGACAGAGGAGGGAATGTGTACATAAAAAGGGCATTCCAGGGGAAGGTCAAGGCATCCATCTTCCAGGCTAGGTGTTGATACTCCCAGGTACATAATTTTTCTAGCTGATGGTTGGGATGTGAAGCAGAGAGATCCACCTCCGGAGTCCCCCACGCCGGAGTGATTTGCAAAAAGATTTTTCTGTGGAGCTGCCATTCATGGGGGTCCAGAAAGTTTCTGCTTAAGTGGTCTGCCATTGTGTTGTTGATCCCTGGTAGGTATTGTGCTATCAGATGTAGTCCCATGGAAGAGGCTGTCAGCCACAGGTTCATGGCTAGCCTGCGATTGGGTCCCTCCCTGTTTGCTGATGTACCACATTACTGTGGTGTTGTCTGTTTCGATAAGGAGAACCCCTGGCTTGAGATGGGGTTTCGAGGATGTCAGAGCCTTTTGTACTGCCATCATTTCCTTCTGGTTGATGTGTAAGGGAAGGTGCTGAGCATCTCAAAGACCTTGGGTGCACCTGCCTTCTAGGTGAGCACCACAAACTATGTTTGAGGCATTGGTGGTAATGGTTTGGCCAGTTGGGTGGAGGGTGAATGGAAGACCCTTGTTCTGGGCACAGGCCCCTCCCCACCAGAGAAATTCGGCCCTTATACAGGGGATCAGAGGTACAGAGGTTTCTAGAGGCTGAGTGCTGACACCAAGGTTTTCGCATGTGAAGCCAGAGGAATTAGAAGGATATAGGATGCTATGTACCTAAGGCTTGCAGGAACTTCCTCACAGTGAGGTGACTTTTGGAAGCCAGCTGTGTAAAATAGAGAGGCAGGAAGCTCTGTTTCTCTGGGGATAGGAAGGCCATTTGGGATGCTGTGTCCAGTAGAGCTCCCAAGAAAATAATCTCCCTGGAGGGCGTTTACTTTGATTTCTTCTTGTTGATGGTGTGCCCTAAGGAGGTTAGGAGGGTTTTGACAAAGAGGAGGTCCTTGAGGAGCATTTCTTTGCACTCTGCCTAAATGAGGCAGTCATCTAGGTAAGGGTAAATTCATATATTTTTCTGTCTGCAAAAGGCTATTGCCGGAGCTAATCATTTGGTGAATACCCTGGGAGCAGTAGATAAGCCAAAGGGTAGCGCCATACCTCTCAACCTGTTAACATCAAAAATCTGGACAAAGACCCATGAAAAATAGGTACAAATCTGTATGCTGATTAACATAATTTGAATACATAATTATGTATCCACACCCACTCCAATGGAATTGTGGGATTCCACAATTCAAACGCAAACTGAAAAAAAGACAATGAAAATATGGCCCCAGAGTCCCCCTGCAGCCATTCCAATGTCCTGTTACTTGGCTGTTTCGCCTCATTTAACATAAACATTAATGTGCATATTGCTTTACTTCTACAATGATTTGGATTTTTTCATTTAAAACTTGTTTTACATTTTGTAGCACAAAAACTAACAGACATCTGCTAAAGAAATACAGTCTCACAATGAAAATAGACAGTATTAAAACTTCTCTGTCCTTGAAACTCACATTCATTGAAACCCACATTCAAAGAAATTGCATCTAGACAGTGGTGGATAAAGATTATCTTTGGGCTGTTTTCAAATCACCGGCCCCTTGCACACGAAACATGCATGTGTTCTTTGATACACCTTCCTGACTATTAAATTATATTCCTTGTATAATACAGCACACTTGTTGCAGCATTTTAAATTTATTGTTTTGAACATTTTCCCAGTAAGCAATGAAACAAAATGCATGAACCAATAATGACAAAACTGCCCAATTCAGAACATTTCCATCATAAAAGTCTACTCAGACTTCTACAATCCACCAGTATCAGCAAATGTATGCACAATCTCTGCAGAAGTAAAAATCATCTAAATAATTCCAAATTAAAAAGATCTGTAGCTATTGAAGAGGTTGCTGCTAGCAAACAACTTTACAGGTCCTTATGTTGCATTTATATAATGTGAGGAAGCCAGAGCACCCACAGGAACACAGGGAGGACATGCAGACTCACACAGAAGGCACTTCAGCTGAGAATCGAACCAGAGAACCTCTCACTGTGAGGCAACAACACTACTACTGCACAATCCAAATTTTAAGAGGAACAGACCAAAAGTATGAGCCAAGCATTTCAAACACACACTCCTCATGTCATGCATGTCAGGGATCTCAATACTCTACTAAATAACTCCATACATTGACTACAGACCAACAACAGTAGTCAGGAAATACTTCTCTGCAGCATAAGTAAAGGTATATTGTCCAAATCAAAAAAGTTCTCTTTCTTAGATATTGTGCCCTGATCAAAGCAATTATTGAATGTAAGGCCCCATGTATCTATAAAAACACATCATATAGTTATAAAAACACCAGATGTTGCTAACTAAAAAGTCACTAGACCATCAGTTACTAAGACAGGCTTGAAGATCTATTCTTATACTCTCATATAGACTCCTGCACGATTCATTTTTACTTTCTAGTGTTATAAATGAATCAACACTCCATGTTCTCCTATACATTCATAAAACAAATTGTTACTGAAACAATCAAACAAAAGACTTGAATTTATATCTGCAAACAAGTAAAACATGCTGATGGGAAACATGATATATATATATATATATATATATATATATATATATATATACATATATATATATATATATATCCTGTCTGTCTGTGTTCTGCCGGAATGGCATAAAGTAAATCCACACACCTGCCTTAGCATAAGTCTGACGATGATATCCACACACCCTAGTCCCTACCTTATGCTACTGGCTCTGCATGGCAAAATTGTTCTGCCCGAATGGCAGAAAGTAAAGAATGGCTTCTGCATGGCAATTGGCAAAATCGTTCTGCCCAAATGGCAGAAAGTAAAGTACATCCTGTCCGTGTTCTGCCCGAATGGCAGAAATTAAAGTAGCACATCCACAAGCTTCTGCATGGCAATTCTGCCCAAACGACAAAAAGTAAAGTAAATCCCGAATGGCTTCTTATGCATAGCAAAATTGTTCTGTCTGAAGGGCAGAAAGTAAAGTACATCCCTGTCTGTGTTCTGCCTGACCGGCAGAAAGTAAAGTAAATCCTGTGAAAGGAAAGTAAGTGTGGTAGCTTAGTAAATAACGGCAGTCCTATTCAAAGATGCATGGCATGCTGACAGAGCTGACATCATCGTGCACGTGATGACGTCACTCCCGAAAGAGCGAAAATTAAAAAAAAAGATCTGAAAAATCGGAAATAATGGGGTGCCATTTGGAAATCGTGGCACCCATTATTGGGACCCCAAAACTTGGTAAAAAACGAGTTATTCTGGACAGTTGAGAGGTCTGGGTAGCGCAGAGTACTAAAAATGTTGTGAGCCTGCTCTATAGCGAAGGAATTTCCTGCAGGATTCCCTTATGGGGATGTGGAGGTAGGCATCCTTTAGATCTAGGGTAACTAACCAAGCATTTTTTGTCAGCATAGGCAGCAGCTGCTGCAAAGTTAGCATTTTGAATTTGGGGACCACCAGGAAGGTGTTCAGAATGGAATGATCCAGAATGGGCTGCCAAGTGCCCTCTTTTCTGGGAACAAGGAATAGTCTGGAATAAAAGCGTTTGCCTGTTTGATCTGAGGAGACAGGTTCTACTGCCCTTTGGGATAGGAGAGTTTGGACTTGTTTCCATGCCTCTACCCATTGATTTGGAGGTAGGTCTGGGTACCCTCTCGGAATTGGGAGTTCGTTGAAGGAGAATTTGTATCCCTAAAAAATGATCTTTAAGACCCATTGGGGTCCTTTGTTACAGAAAGCCACTTCTCTTTGCAGAGGGAGAGCCTTCCTCCTAGACTTTGGTGAGTGAAAAGAGGGCAGAGGGGGGAGAGGGAGTCATTGAGAGTTTTTGCCATACATGGATGGCTTAGAACTCCCTGCCTTTGGAGTGGAAGCTGTCCACAGTTTGGTTTTCTGCTGTCCCTGGGATAGGAGTCTTGGTGGTCTGTCCCTGAGGGGCTTACCTTGCCCCTGTCTGTTAGGTGCAGGAAAGGACCAGTGTTTTGAGGGAAAATTCCTGCTGAACCTAAGAGGTTGTACCTGAAGAACATCTTTTACCGTTTGCATAGATTTTGCTTTGTCTTCCATCTTTTTAAGCACCTCTTCTGCTTTTTCTTCAAACAAGTGGTCTTTATCCAATGGTGTATCAAGTAATTTAGATTTGACATGATCAGGGTGAGGTTGTTTCTTCAACCATGCATGTCTTCTAATGATAGATCCTGACACTGCTGCCCTGCTTGAGGCTTCTAGGGTTTCATATCTGCAGTGTAGAGTGTTTAGCCACTTGACAAGTAGAGTGCAGTAAATCTGTTAGCTCTTTCGAATTGGCACAGTCAGGAAAGATAGAACTCTTTTGTTTTAATAGTTCCAAAGTATGTTGTTGATATTTTAACATGTGGAACTGACAGTTGCATCCTCTGATAGCTAAGGTTGCAGAGGTGTATATTTTTTTACCCCATCTGTCCAGAGCTCTGGAGTCTTTGTCAGAAGGAGTAGGATTCTTTGCAGAACTAGCCTTAGCTCCTTTTGGTCCTTGTGTAATAACCTCCGGGTCTGCAGCAGGATTTCTGTACAGGTATTTGTAAGAGTCCAGTACTCTGTAGTACCTGTCAGGTTTTCTGGGAGCAGGTGGGAGGGCGTCAGGAGTTTGCCACCTCTAAGATAGGGGGGCGGCCAAAGGTCTGTGCTGGGGCAGTTCTAGAAACTCTTAGTGTTTTCTTAGACTGAGGGAAGTCCTGGGATTCCCAAGTGGAAATGTTCCCCGAGGGTGTAAAGGGTTTCCCCAAAGGAAAGATCTTCTGGTGGGGAGGCAAAAGGAATGGATTCCTCTGCATCTGAATCCTCGTAAGCAGTAAGAGATTGTTGTTCCTCTTCAAAATCTGAATAATCAGACTCCTCAGAATCCTGTTCTATCAGTATTTCAGGGGAAGGGTCTCTCTTACTTTTAGAAGGTGTGGCTTGACTACTCTTGATAAAGGTGATAAGATCCTCTGCCATTTTAAGCATTTGAGCATGGGGTGGTGGAGGAGGGATAAAATGGTGGCTGGAGGTAATTTTATCAGGAGTGGCCCTGCCTCTAGGTCTAAGAGTGTCCATCGGTCTGAGAGAAGTGGTAGTTGGAGGGAAAGATGTCAGTTTTAGTCTAGATTTAGTGTGAAAGACCTCCCCAGAAGCCGGGGCCTGCGTTGCGGCTCCAGACCTAACCGAAGCACAGACAACCAAAGGATCGGAAGAAGATTTCTGCAGGCATACCAGACTCCGAAACAGTCTCAGTAGAAGCCTGCGAAGGTATCGAATCGGGCATCGGGGGGGCTGCGAATGTGCCTCACTGAATTCCGGAGAACTGACGACTTGCTTAGCGGTGGAGTCGTCAGAAGGCTTGGCCTTGTATGGTCTATCTCAATCTTCATCCTTACGTTTTTTTCAGAAAGTCTACAGATTGTTGGCTGATGGATGCCATTTTGGAAAACGAAGATGGAAAACGAAAATACCTGGCTACAAAAAGAGCTCTACGGCGAATGGTTCTCACATTAAAGAGGGCACAGAACCGGCAACTGGGGACATCGTGGTCTGGGCCGAAACAAGTGACACAGTAAGAATGGAAGTCTCGGTGTGGTGTTTGCTTTCCACAGATGAGACAATTGTTAACTTTTTCGGACATCGGTTAGTACAATAAAGTGCAATAAAAAAGGATCCCCCAATGGGGTACTTAACTTTAGACGTTTTCAGTTGTAATTCAAACTCTGGTAGTAATCGAGCGGCACATTTGTGAACTGCTTCTGCTATGGGCTCCATGACAAGAAAGACTGATGTAATGACATTGGCTGCCTTCCTTTATAGCACTGACGACCTGACATCAGCCAGTAAGCAACAGCAGCCGATGCAGAAAAACACTGACTCTGGTATTCGGGCCGGCCGAGGGCTACCACAGCAGGGATAACCCACAGGTGATGGCTGCAACAGTGAAACACGAAGAACATCAGTGAAACACTGATACAATTACATATGAAGTCCTCTTCCAGATGCATCCAATATTCAGTACTCTGTACAGTGTATTTATCACTGTATATAACAGCAGGTTATGTGATTAATATTAAAGGTGACCAAAGACATTTCTTTCATCCTGGAAGCTGGATGTTAGAATCTCTTACATCACAGTGATTGTTGTTCCCTTTAAGGCTAACTATGCCTGATGAATATGCCTCTCTCGCTCTACATGTACTACACCACATCTTAGTCCTGTCTACCCTTTCTCAATCACACTAGGAGATCCCAGTCACATGCCTCTCAGCACCTCCTGCTTCACTCCTCTCTGAGGCTTCTGCTACAAATACTTAAAATTCATAAAACATTTTTACTCCATCCTATCCCTATGAATTCTCTAGGGGGAAGACAGGGGAGAAGTTAACGCTTGCCATGGACAAGAAGAAAACAGAAGCCACAGCAGCCTCTTCCTTCTTGTCTTACTTATGTTACCCCTTTCAGAGGAAAACCCTATCCTTCTGTGTACACATCAACCTTCTTGCTGTCCTACCACTCTGCTCATGCTCACTTACATACCACTGTCCATATCTATGAACCTTTGTCTCATTCCAACATGATCACATTAGCCCTCTCTCTCTCTCTCTATTGTCATTTGCTCACTATAATATTTCCTCCTCTGATCCATGTCTACCATCTTCCTCAACCTATTCCTCATGTTCAGTTCTTCAAAAGCAATTATATCCAACTATTTCTCACAGCTTGTGTTAATCCTTACTTCCCGAAAGTCCCCTTTCTGAATTTTGTGTAATAAGATTCTTTGAACATTCTCCCATAATCAGCATCACTGCTCTATCCTCCCATTATGAACTACCCTCTGTTCTATCTCCAAACACATACCTCCTACCTACCTTCAACTTATGTTATATACCTCCTCAATAAACTTCTCTAAATCCATGCACAGATGTCATACTACTCCTCACACTCATCACATGTGGTACCTCCTTGCATTGTCTTATCTGCATCAACAGTGCCTAGCATCCTTCTGTCATCCTGTATAGAAACAATTCTTGGGGCAGATGTACCAGTGGGGGAGCACAATTATATACAGGGCCCACTCAGTTCCCTCTTTCCTAACTCCTTGTATATAATGTACCTATCAGTCTTTTCTGCACTACCCTCAAAAACCAAGCATTGCCCCACTTTCCTACTACCAGCACACTGACTTCCCTTCATACTTTGAGGTTCATAGGTGTTTACTAGGCTAATGATCACAAGGGCCTTTTTAAGCTAGCCATGCATCCCATATCTCTGAAAAGTTCTGGTACCTTTGTTAAGTGTAAGCAGAGGCTTGGGAGATGAAATATTTACAAGCAGGGGCCTGGGAGATGACTCATTTATAGGCTGTCTGTGTCTATTAGAGACATAGGTGCTAAGCCAAATATGAATTCCCTGTTCCCTGTCCAGTTGTCCAAGCTACACGAATTGGGTCATGAAGAAAGTCTTCTTCACATGGATGGGGAACCTTTTCCCAAGACAGGGTAGTCTCTGGGATACATACCTGCCTCTCCAGCAGGTGCTATTTATATCACAGGCAAGGTTTAAGTCTTTAGAATGGGTAATTCTGGTGCTCGTTTTGCGGATATTAATTATTTAGTTAACATTTGTTTACCGGGAAAGTCCGACTTGGAACTAAGTCAATTTTTTGCAAAGGCTTGGGGTGGAAGTGCTCCAGAAGTATGTCTTGATAATGTGGGAGGAAACCGGAGCACCCAGGGGAAACGCACATGATGCAGGGAGGACATGCAGACTCTACACTGAATGAGAATCGAACCAGAGAACCTCTTGCTGTGAGGCGACAATGTTACCGCTGCAATACTGTGCTGGATATGCAGGAGGTCCATCAGACTAGGGTCTGACAATGCCCTCTATGCCAGGCATAGATCTCCCATTAACAGCATGTAGGAGACAAAATACAGGAATAGGGCCTTGAGGCTGTCTGCATAGGACATTTTAGTTATGCCCTGCATTCTTTTGGTGAAGAACTGCTGCAGGTGCTCCATTTGCTGGATATGCCTGGTTAGGCACATACCAAAGGGGGCACTCTACTCAATGATAGGTCTGATTTCCTTTTACATTATCTACCTTTTTAGCCTTTCAAAGTCCAGCTAGAGGCCCTTTGAGATATCTCACTCCACCTGCTACTACTGGAAATCAAATGCTTGCTAGTTCTTCCCACCTCTTTTTCCTACATCCATTTAACCAGATTTTGCATCAAATTTTGTTCTGAATCTGTTCTCTATTTTCTTTTGTCAACCAGACCCTAAAATCCTATCTCCTTTCAACTGCTCCCCAAAACTCTTTTCTTACTTCAAATAATCCCCCTCCCCTCAACTATAAACAATATGACAAGCTTGTTAGTCAGCTCAATAAATATATATGAGGCTTAATTGGGTAGATTAAATTTCACAGGTTCAGCAGAGGAAATGCCAGTCCTCAATCTTTTAGAAACTTGTGTGCTCATCACACAATGAGAATTCAAGAGAGTTGTTCTCTGCATTGTGATGTATAGACCAGGATTAGTCCACAAAATGTTACAAGATGCATGTCTATTTGAAGTACATAGTATACGTCTCTTTGAAGTTTGAATAAGATTCATAATGACATAAGTTGTACCATTCCAATGACCGTTTCTGTCACAAGGACCATGACTTAATTCAACAAAGCAGACTAAAATAGTCTTGTTCTGTCAGCTCAAATCTGAAGGTTGCTGAAAATTGAGCAGAAAAATCAGTGACTGCTGCCATGAAGGGGTTCAGAAAACACATTTAAATCATATTTTACTACACATATTTTTTAATTACTTCACAATTTCATATAAATACAAAAAGTACAGTTGCACAACGTCTTACCATAAAGAACAGTTGTGTAAAAATCTTAGATGTCCTTTTCCATGTTGCAGTATTCTTAGTGTGGGATTTCCCTCCTTAGGCAACCCGAACATTGGCTCCTATACAAAAGCTTAAGCCTGGTTGCTGTAGGTGCGTGGGACGTCATGCATAGGGCCATAAACAAGGGACCTTAAATGTGATGTCTGCACGCACAGACCTCAGAACTTGAGGGCCAGACAGACAGTCCCAAAGAAAGTAATAAGTGATTGTCAGCCAGAAGTGTAAAGTGTCATATGCTGGCTAGTTGCTCTTAGTGAAGGACAGAGCTTCCTAGAGCTATGTCCATAGTCCAAACTTAATCCAGGGGGATGGGGGGAGGAAATGAATACTGCTCCTCCGGTACCTCTCCACTATCGGACATCCCGCCAGGTTCCGATCTGGGGGTTGAGGGACGTCCGACAGAACTGACTACTTCAACTCCCAGCGAGGAAGCCATTTCAGAAGTAATGGCCAGCATGTCCCCTGAAATAGCCCAGATGTCAGTCCCTACCAAGGTCGAGGGGGAACCAGAATCAGTCAGACGACCTTCGGAGACACCAATTCCTGAGATTCAGGCCTCTGAGCTTAGGCCTTCTTCCAGACCTATGCCTACTTAGCGAAAACAAAAAAAACTAAGCATTTGAGTCCTACCTCTGAAGGAGTTCCAGATGGGCAATCTTTCACTAACTCTTTGAGCAGGTATTTGTGGCTCTCAGCCCCACAGCCTCTTCACACTACACTATCCCTATCCTCAGCCCTAGGCCTGCCTCTGCCATTTCTCTCCCCTTGCAGACTTCCCAAGAAGGAGAGGAGGGACTAGAACCTTATTACTCTTCTTCTGAAGAGTCCATCTCATATGCATCCGAGATTGCCTCTCCGTTGGAGTACTATTCCTTAGATGAGGAATCCATTGAAGGGGACTCTCCCACCAGAGGATATTACCTTTAGTGAAACTATAACTAAGATGAAAGAGTACTTCAAATGGGACACTACCCAGATGACTGACACCCAGAGGAGGTATTTTGAACTCCTTCAAGTGGAGTCTCCCTCCCGATCAGCCATCCCACCTGTCTTACCTGCCTATCTGGATGCTTTTATCCTCTGCATCCAAGAATCCTGACTTTCAACCACCTGCAACTAAAAGACCAAACATGTTTTATAAGGTATCTGGTGAGTAAAAAGTCTTAGTTAAACGTCGGGAATTCGCCTTTGAGGCCTCAGATAAACATCAAAAGGGATGTGATAAACTCTGGTAATTATCGTCTACACCCAAGAATCTGGCATTATGGAATGCCAGGCAAGGTGGTTCAGAGAAAAACGTTCCCCAACTGCTTCCAGAGGTAAGCAATCAGGCCGCTCTTCGGGAGCACTGATAGGGATGCCCGGAGAAATAATTAATAGATCCCTGATTACGCGGACCCCCTCCGCCCCAGGAGGAAAACTCGCCACGTGTGCCACGGAAAGGACCCTGGGATTTCCTGTACCACATCTTTCCACTCCTCTGATTACTAGAGTAGGATCGTTGAGAAGTGGAATAACCCATGCCCATGGCAGACAGGGGCTTGCTGTCCTTTTCACACCTGGCTAATGTGTCTTTTACCTCTGGACTAAAAAGAGAGGAAGTGTCAATGGGACTGTTGACAAAGGAAGACTTAAAAAGATCCACAAAGTCACATAAGCACATCCAGACGTGAAACCTCATGACAACACCTGCACCCGCTGCTCTAGCTGCCCCTTTGGTAGTATGAGAAATCAACCGCATGGATGAATTAGATATGGATTTCCAGGGTGGCAAGCTGTGAGGCATCTTTATCATATACCTCATCAGATACTGCTCCTGCTAGGGTTTTCAAGAGTTCTGTAATCAAGTCCCTCTGGAGACGGGTAAAGTGTGCAAAGTAATTCAAGGACTGAACAGCAAAGGTTGATGAAGCAAACACCCGCTTCCCTAGTCTGTACATCGTCCAAGCCTCCCTGTTTGGAGACTGGACAGCAGAACTCTCCTCGGCGAGTTCTTTCCTAGTGGCTGCCACCACCACCACCAATATAGCATCTACTGCCAAGCCTTTGTACCAATGAGGGTGATCCTTTGGAGGGGAGAGAATTCTGTCCGGTCTCTGGGGGATAGGCTCAATGGTGTCAGAACTCTTCCAGGCATGCTGCATAATGAGCTGAACTAGATAATCTGCAGGCAGGGTCACCCAGGAAGTAGAGGGTCGAGCACAAAAAGCCTGCAAGAATACAGACTCCTCAGAAGAAGGGTTGGAGGGCTTCCAGTCACCCCGCTGCTTTAAGATTTCTAGTATGTCCCCAAAGGAGACATCCTCAGGGAGTGACTGTGGGGAACCTTCCCCCTCATCATAGTCTGTATCTTTGGTAAGGGATTCTTCAGGCGAATCCACATGCTTCCTCTTGCATGGCCTCTTATGGAGTGGTTCCTCAACGGGGGCATCTGAAGAGGAGTCCAAAGAGAGGGTGACCTGTGGTAGGGTATCTTGAAGTTTCCGAGCTCAATGTCCCAAGGTAGTGCACTGTGTCAGCTGAGGTCCAGAGGACATGTACATGTAGCATTCCAGCACCAAAGGAACCAGCGAGTGCCCTCTCCATCACCTGGAAATCAGGCCCACCTGAAGGGGGATGGGAGCCCGGAACAGAGAAAGACAACCTTGGAACTGGGGGTCACACCCCACTCCAAAAAGCCCACCCCCAAGGAGGGAGTCGCAACAGGACTCAGAGCTGTCAAAGCAACAGAACTGTAAATGGCACCATAGAAAAAAATAGACGCCATACTAGGGGTCACGGTGCCGACAGGCTAGTCATGATCTTGAGGATGGGTTGGCTCCAACTGAGTCGAGGACCATAGGGTAGGGCTCCAAAGTCATGGTAAGATCTATCAATGGAACCAAAGAAGCTGGGACCAGGATAGGTGTCGGCATAGAGGGCTCCAATACCTGCTGGGAGGTCAAAGGAGAAATATATGACAGAGTCTGTGTAGAAAAGTCCTCGGCTCTGGGTGGGGAGAGAGGATTTAGAAGGAGTAGGAATTCCTCTGGCCGCCAGCAGCTGATCCACGAGTCTCACTATGTCAAGCTCCGAAATGCTCCTGGTGGAGTGGGTTGACATCCCCGATGGAGAATCAGGCCGTTCAAGAAATGGACAATTGCTGTCCAAGAAAGGGATCTACCGATGGGGACTATCAGGTCTGACCCAAGGTTTCGCCCTTCGGCACTGTGGTCAAAGGACCAGAAGGTTGCACTGGAGAGGGGGTAGTGACCTGAATTGGGGAGACTATTTTTGGTGTTGAGAGGGGCAGTGGTATCGTAGCAGTGGTCGGTACCATAGGTGCTGAAGACATAATCGGTTCCGTAGCTGAGGACGACACCATAGATGGAGTTTTAGGTTCTGGTGCTGAGATGGGAGTAGAAGTCAATTTCTGATGTTTTGGTTCTGTGGGGGAACTTAGCGGATTTAGATTCACTGGTATGAGGAGAGGACGGTACAGACTAACTCCTTTTCTTATATTCCTTTTTAGTACGGGTTGAGACTTCCTAAAGCCTCTGAGAAAGGCGATTTCAAGAGACCCTTTAATATTAATTTGTTCTTTCTCTCAGTCAATGAGCGGGCACTAAAGCATTTACATAGTTTGCATGGGGGTTGAATTTTCAAGAGTGGAACACCAAGGCAATAAATGTAGGATAAATGTCGGCTGGAATTTGGCATTTTCTGCCACACTTATCACATGGTTTAAAATCTGCTGTCCCCTTCTTAGCCATTATCACAAGCGGTCTACAATTGAAAAACCAAGTCACACACAAAAAAAAAAAAAAAGACAGCAATGAGGGAAAGGCCCTGTCAGCACAGCTATGGATGAAAAAAAAGAAACACACAGAGTCAAGGAAAGGAAGACTGATTTTTTTTTTTTTTTTTATTACAAACAATGGTAATAAAGAATACCCAGTGAGTAAAGGGAAGGAAAAAGAGGGGAATACCAGCAATGGTATTAACAAATACCGTAGAGGTAAGGGAGGGGCATGTACCACCAACAGTATGAAGAAATACCAGAAACAAGGAAAAATCACTCACTCAGATAGCAAGGATAAGGAAATTATCAAAGACTATTACTAGTCAAATTAGAATGGAAAAATCTCAAAGACAGAAGAAATATCATCAAAAAAGTAATAGAAAATCTAAACCACTTAGCTGGAGAGCTGGGCTGATGTGTCTTAAGCACTCTACACAGCAAATGAGATGTGAGGTGATAAAGAGAGGGGGGACTATGGCTAAGCTTAGCTCAAGAGCTTTTGGCTGGTGCAAGCTTGTTATAACGGCCGAGTCGGTCCTGAGGATGGATCCAGTACCCCATCAGTCATGAATGAATAAGATTAACAACATCAGATCTTTATATTTGTCTAAATATCTGAGCTGTCTATGCAAATCCAAGGTATGAACAACCTTCCCACTAGTAGATTAAGAGAAGGAAAAAAGGAAGGAAGATGAATAGAATGATTAAGGGACAACTCATTGACCATCTTCAGCATGAAAGAAGGATTAGTACGAAAAGAGTCTTTATGAAAAACTAAAAGAGAGGGCTAGCCATGAGATCCTGAAGTTCAGACACACTCCTGGCAGAAGAACAGTCTTCCCAATGTTGTAAGAAAGATGAAAAAGCAGGCTCAAAAGGAGCCTGGTTCAATTTTCAAGTACAAAACTGAGGTTCTGAGAAGGTGGAATAGGCTTCCTGGGAGGCCTGATATGAATGACGCCTTTAAGGAATTGCTTGACTTCAAACATAAAGGTCAGAGGACGACTCAAGGGCACTCAAGCAGAAACTGCTGACAGATGAGCATTAACTGAAGAATATGCCAATCCAGCATACCATAGATCATTCATTTAAGAGAGAAACAGAGGAATCTCCAACAGGAAATCCTGATGGTGAGAGAGGCACCAGACAGAAAATCTTTTCTATATGGACATATATGATTTTCTGGGAGTGGGTCTCCTGCAGAACCAGAAGCATGTCCTCAGAAAAGAGGGGCATAAATGGGATCAAAACCCTATTACCCGCAATGTCATTTGAAGAGTAGACAGGTGAGGATGGATAAGAGACCCCATGTCTTGTGAGAAGATGCACCCAGTGAGCTAACTTGAGGTGAATGTCCTTGGTTATCTGTGAAACAGGGGGAACCAATGCTGCCCAAGTCAAAAGGGAGTCAACAGCAAAATTTTGGGAGAGACCTGCCTTATCTTCTACAGAATTCATGGCAACAGAGGAAGTGTGTGTGTGTGTGGAGTGGGGGGGGGGGATGTACAGAAACATTCCCTTAAAAAGTAGACAAGACATCCACTTTCCAAGTCACAGGACTTGACTCTGGAACAGAATAGAGGAAGCTGTCTTTTCAGAAGGGAGGTGAAAAGATCTACCTGAAGAATACTCCACTGAGGAATGATGTCCAGGAACAAATCTCTGTGAAGCATCGATTCATGAGCTTGTGTTCTGGACCTGCTCAAAGTGTCTGCCACAAGATTATGGTTGAAGAGAATGTAAACTGCCTGAAGAGTCCTTTAGAGTCACTCAGTACTGGACAGCTTGATCCCATACCTAAAAAGCTAGTCTGCAAGGATAAGAAGGCCCACTCCTTATTGACATATCACATCATTTTGGTATCATCTGTGAAAATTTCGAGGGGCCCAGGATGAAACACGCAATGAAAAGCTTGCAGAGCCCTTGTATCTTTTATGTTGATACAGTCTTACTGTGACGATGTGAGGTATTGCCAGCTTTGCTAGGAGAAGTAGGGCAGTGGACGTGTAATGTATGCCAGTACAGCTAGCTGGAATTTTGTAAAGAAGTACGTGTCATTTGCATATAAAACTAATCTGTACAGATGCTTGGGCTGAAAATGAATTTGTAAAGTTGCTTATGTTAAAACTGTATCAATAGTGGGTCCTGACTGTAGTGTACCTGAATTAAATGTATATGTTTTAACAGAAGATACTGAAAGAGAAGAGGTTAATCACAGTCCAGCTGCAGATAACTTGAAAAATATTTTGAAATTAAATTACTGGGCCTAAGCCATTAAGATTGTATCTTATAGTTCTCATTGCAGCCAGAGAGAAAATGTCTGGAAAAACAAGTACTAGGAAGCCTTCTGTATTTTTAGTAATAAACTAACTGCCACTTTGCAAGCGTAGAAGTTTGAAATTGTTTTATGACTCCCAAAAGCTGCATCAGATCTTAGCAAGGTGTGTGTGTGTGTGTGTATTACTGACACATACAATGGATATAAAAAATGCACACACCCCTGTTAAAATGCCAGGTTTTTGTGATATAAAAAAATGAGACCAAAGTTTGAAATTGTTTTATGACTTCCAAAAGCTGCATCAGATCTTAGCAAGGTGTGTGTGTGTGTGTGTGTATTACTGACACACACAGTGGATATAAAAAATGCACACACCCCTGTTAAAATGCCAGGTTTTGTGATATAAAAAAATGAGACCACAATAAATCATTTCAAAACTTTTCCCACCATTAATGTGACCTATAACCTGTACAATTCAATTGAAAAACAAATCTGTTAGGGGAAAATTTAAAAAATAAAAAACGTACAATACGTTGGTTGCATAAGTGTGCCTTAAACTAATACTTTCTTGTGTGTGCACACCCTTAAACTAATACTTTGTTGAAGCACCTTTTGATTTAATTACAGCATTCAGTCTTCTTGGGCTGTCAGCATGGCACATCTTTACTTGACAATATTTGCCCACTCTTCCTTGCAAAAGCACACCAAATCTCTCAGTCACTCACTGTATCCACCCCAAATCCACCACCCTAACCCAAAACATTACTATCACCCCCACTCACACAAGCATATACCCCACCATATACACCCAACCCCCCATATACCATGCCCCTACCATGTACCACTTCTATCCAACTAAAAAGCAATCACCCTAATCGTTCAATACCTAAAACCTATCACCTGTATAACTACCCAGCTACTACTAAGAGGAGACATTCACCCCGACACCGGGCCAGCAATCCCTGCTAATAAGCCATGCATCCATTACTATCCAACTAAGCACAAACCCACCGACTTACTGATACTAAATATGAATACCCACACTATCATGAATAAAATAGAAGACCTTCATGCTGCCATCTCCTTATATAACCCTGATATTATTCTCATCACAGAGATGTGGCTTAAACCACATATTAAAGATAATTCCATCACCCCACCTGGGTATAACATTCTCAGGGCAGACTGGCTACATAAAAGAGGCGGAGGCTTCACTCTACTTCACAGAAAGTATAGTTGTGTACACTTACCATAAATGTAGATGTTCGAGTGTATTCACTGTTGCAGTCATTACATTTAGGTAATCCTGCTGGCAGGTTGCCCTCAATCGGCCTGAATTCCAAAGTCCTGGGTCCTGCGTCGGCTGCTGTCACCCCTTCCCTGACGTCAGGTCGTCAGGGGTATAAAAGATGCAGCCAATGCCATTTTCCTTAATTTTTCTTGCCCCAGATGTCAGGTTCCCCCTAAAAGGGTAGCCAATATATATATATATATATATATATATATATAAATACATGCACCAATATAAACTTTACCTTCATCTACAAGCAAATACACCACATAGGTTGTATAAATCAGAGAAGGAAAGATAGGTTCCATCAGAAGAAAGGGGGATGGCGGGTGGGTAACCTGGACTGCAACAGTGAATACACTCGAACATCTACATTTATGGTAAGTGTACACAACTGTACTATGTTCTTCGTGTTTCACTGTTGCAGTCATTACAATTGGATAGAATCCCAAAGCTATGGATGGGTGGCTGGAGCTAAACAGCATTAGGAGCGGCTATGAGGCTCTGCAGAACTGCAGTGGCAAAGCTTGCCCTGAATTTAGAGTAGAGTGGCAGATGATAATGCTTTGTAAAGGTGTGCACTGAACTCCAAGTAGCAGCCTCTAAAATGTCCTTGGTTGGTACTCCCCTGAGAAAGGCTGCTGAAGTGGCTGCAGCTCTGGTTGAATGTGGCCTAATGCCCTTAGGCACTGGCTTGCCATGATGTAAGTAGCAGAAACAAATGCAGTGGCCTACCCACTTTAAAATAGACTGCTTTGAGATAGCCTTTCCTTGTGATCCTGCAGCATATGCCACTAGAAATTGCTCTGTCTTTCTGAAAACTTTGGTTCTGTCCAAGTAAATTCTAAGCTGTCTGTGTACCTCCAAAGAATGCAGAATTCTCTCCCCCTTATTCTGTGGATTTGGATAAAAAGTTGGCAGATGAATAGTTTGGTGAAGAGCCTCACTGGACACCACCTTAGGCATAAATGTTGGGTTTGTCCTCAGAGAGACCCTGTCTGGATAAAAAATAATAAAAGGTTCCACAGCCATGAGTGCCTGTAGCTTTGAAACTCGTCTTGCAGAAGTCATTGCTAGGAGCAGAGCTGTTTTCCAAGATAAAAACTTTATATCAGCCATAGCAGCTGGCTCAAAAGGAGGCAGGGCGAGTTTTTCCAAGACATAGTTGAGGTCCCATGCAGGCATTGGTGATCTCCTTGGAGGCCTTAAATTTTTGGCTCCTCTGAGGTACTGTTTTAATAAGGGATGAGAAAAGATTGGTGGCTCTGTATTGTAATGAGCCAAAATGGCAGAGGCATGAATTTGATGAAAAAGATATGCCTTTGTTCAGCATCTCAGTTAAGTATTGCAAAATCTGAGGCATATTTGGCACAGCTGTATCAGTTCCTTGTGCCTGGTTCCAAGCACAGAATCTCTTCCATTTTCCAGCATAAGATTTTCTAGTACTAGGCCTTCTGGCCTCCAAAATGACATCCATCACAGCTTTACTGAGGCGTGTTTTGTATTACTACATTATCCACCATTATGCCAGGTTTAAAGTCCTGAGTTGGCTGTGCAGGATCTGATTGTTTTGCTGGGACAGTAGATGAGGTATTTGCAGTAAGGTCCAAGCTGGGCATTGAGACAAGTTCTTTAGGATTGGAAACCAGTACTGGCGGGGCCAGTCTGGGGCAATCAGTATCATTTTTGGCTTCTCCTGTCTGACCTTTAGGAGTACCTTGGGGAGGAGAGGCAGTGAGGGAAAGGCATATAATGATAGGTTTTTCCAGCTGAAAGATAGGGCGTCCACTTTCCATGCTTGTCTGTGATAAGTCCTTGTGCAGAATCTTTTTAGTTGGTAGTTGCGAGGGGAGGCAAATAGATCTATGTCCAAGCATCCCCATTTCCTTGTTATCATGCTGAAGACTTGTGGATCCAGCTGCCACTCATGGGGATCCATGAGGTTTCTGCTTAGTTCATCTGCCAGAGTATTTTTCCTTCCTGGCAGGAATTGTGCCTGCAGATGTACTTGGTAAGTTAATGCCATGTCCCACAAGGTCATGGCTAGTCTGCAAAGGGGGTAAGAATGTGTGCCTCCTGCTTGTTTATATACCACATGACCATGGTGTTGTCTGTCTTTATCAGTAGTTGTCCCAGATGAAGTAGGTCCTTGAAGGCTGTTAGGGCATTCTGAACAGCTAGCATCTCTTTTTGATTGATATGTAGATGCATTTGGGTTGAGGACCATGTGCCCTGAATGCATCTTCCTGCCATGTGGGCCCCCCAGGCATATTCCGATGCATCAGTTGTTGGTGTCTGCCTGGCTGGGGGTAATGTGAATGGCTGTCCCTTGTTTTGGTGACAAGCCTTCGCCCATCATCGAAACTCCTGTTGTAGGCAGGGAATGAGAGTAATCATTGTTTCCAGGCTATGGCAATGTTGAGTCCAAACACTTTTTAGGTACCATTGAAGTTTCCTCATATGCAGTCTTGCATCTCCATGAACAGGGGGAGACAGAAGAGAAGGATGTTGGAAGAGGAATATGTGGGCCCAACCTTGAAAAAGATGTGGGAGAAAACCACAAATAGCTAGTTTGGAACATTTCCAATAGACCCTTGGATAAGGATGAAATTGAAGTTTTAGATAGGGGCCTGACGTTTATACTGTCCGTCAAATGTGTTATCACTGATTCAGTTATGGACGTGAAGTTTTTTGCCCGTAATGTCCAACTGAAATTTGATTTTGGCAATCGTGAACATATAGATCAGAGTCGGACCTTGAGAAAACCAAGTGAATATGTCCCTAGATTACATCCATTAATTGATGCGTTTTCCCAGTTAGTAGAGGAAGATCTACATAAAAATAATTTTAACAATAGACATAGGAAATGGTATGGTAATTTAAACCCAAAGTTGAGAACAGCTTTAAAGACGTTAAGATGTGACCGTAACATGATTATTAGACCAGCGGATAAAGGGGGACCGGTGGTGGTGATGAACAACACCAATTATGTTGAGAGTATGGAGAATATGTTGAGAGACCTCCAGTTCTGTGATCAAATATCATCTAGCCGTGTAGAAAAGTGTATTAATGAAGTCTTCAGCTCCCTTATGGGTTTAGTTAGCAATGGGATGATTAATGACCAGTTATATGGATTCTTTCTGGTTAAAAATCCATTAATTCCAAGTATACAGGGTATGCCCAAAATCCATAAACATCCTTCCAATCCACCGATGAGACCCATTGTTGCAGGGAGAACTGAGCCCATCTCCCTGTATTTGGAAAGTAGACAGACCAGTTGTTGATACATATGGTCACATTTTAAAAGATACAAAACAATTTCTTTTGATGTTATATGATGATATGTCACCTTTACCTGTAGACCTACCATACTGGTTAGTCACTTTGGACGTCCAATCATTGTTTACTATGATTCCCAATCATGAAGGCATTGAATGTATATGCAGGTGTTTGAAATTAGATTCAATTTTCTTAGCATCTTCTATAGACACTCTGTGTGGGCTTTTGAACATAGTGTTGACCCACAATATTTTTACATTTAATAACAAGGTCTACATTCAGAAGGATGGCGTAACTATGGGCACTTCTTGTGCCAATAGCTACGCCAATCTGGTGATGGCAGATTGGGAGAGGTGTTGTCTATTTAAAATGGAGAGTTTTAAGAAATATGTTAGGTTTTATGCACGGTTTGTAGATGACCTCTTTATGGTGTGGACAGCAAATAAACAGGATCTGGATTTTTTTTAGGACAGGTTAACTCTTTGGTGCCATACCTTAAATTTACTATGAGTGCTTCACTGGTATCAATTTCATTCTTGGATGTACTTATTGAGAGACTCCCATGCGGACTATTGAACACGGGGGTCTACCGTAAGTCATGCTATAGGAATTCTTTGTTACACAGAGGGAGTATGCACCCTAACTTTGTATTTAGGAATATAGTGAAAGGACAGGCGATGCGGGTTTCCCGCCTTAATCCTACTGAACTTGGCTTTCAGAATGAGTTGACTAATCTCCATGACAAATTGCTTGATAGGGCCTATAGTATAGAAGAGATTAGAGAGGGCTTCAGTGGAGTAGATGCACTGAGGAGAGATCGGGCAGCACCGTACTTTATGAGCAGGGATGATATGATTACACACAGTGACAGTGTAGATGAGAGGACAATGAAATTTAAGGATAGTACTAGGGTCTCTATCTATTACACACAGGATGTAAATGAGATCAGAAACATCTACTTTAAGCATTGGGGCATTCTTCCTGTTGATCTAGTGATTCGTGACATTGTGGGTGATACGCCCAGGTTTGTTTACAAGAATCGTATGAATTTGCATAGGATTTTATGTTACCCCAATGGACATAATCATGATATATATAGGTTTAAATCCACTACTAGACCTTGCAGGAAATGTAATTTTTTGTTGCTTTATAGATAGCACTGCATCCTTTGTACATCCTGTGAGCCAATAGTGCTATCATTTCCATGCTGAGGCCAATTGTAACACGGAGCATACAGTTTACTTAGCTTGCTTTACGACTTGCCCAGCTTTTTATGTGGACAAGACAGATAGAAGGCTTCGAAACAAGGTTAGAGAACATGTATATAATATTCGTATTAAATCTGATAAGAATGCCCTCTCTAAGCATGTCATAGAGACATCTGAACAGCATGTCTTTAAGTTTCTTGTTATACAAGTGAATTCACCCTCAATAAGAAGGGGTGATGTGTTCAATTTTACTGAACAGTGTAAGGCTAAATGAATTGTTAGGTTAAGGGCAGATAAGGAGCCAGGCTTGAACGATAGAGTACCTGTTAGACCTATGTTAAGAGGCAGGCAAATTAGGATTTAGTTTTAATATATAAAATGTCATTCATTTTGTTGATGGCAGGTTTGCATTATCTACTTTTTTTTAGTAATATTGATATGTATTTTTAATTTAGTTATGTTTTTAAATATATTTTTAGAGACATTGGATTAGTTTTATAAAGTTCATGATATTTAACAATGAGTATGCAATGAACAAGAACTACTTGCTCTTTAATTTTTAATTGTTGATTAATTGATTGGGAATAGGAAATGATGTCAACTTCTCACAGCATAAATAGTTTGTTTCTAAAGTGTTCTTTTATATTGGCTTGAAGAAGCCCAGTTGGGTGAAAGTGCTTGCCATTTTATTCATTTGTCGAATAAATCTACATTTTTTGCATCGTAAGAGGATTGCTTTGTGCTTATTTATATGAGACTGTATTTGTTAATCGGTGAAGTGAAAACTGCCTATTCTGTGCTTTGGCTCAACCTGGTGAAGTGTATACTGCTTGCTGTGCATTTTGGCTCAGTACGGAGATCAGTCTATGAGGATATTGTTCTGTCACCTTGTACTCCTGTTTTTTTGTATTATTGTTTTCGTAGTTTTATGCAGGAGTTTTCACATTTGGGTAGCAATTTTTGACTTGCTGTATAGTTTCCCATGTGCTTTAGGGAGACGTGATGTATTGTTTTGCAAATTTTAGCTGGGCCTAGATGTTTTTTCTGTGTAAGAAAAGGCTTCCGTCTTGCAACCCTACCCCATCGTCCAG
The DNA here is from genome assembly GCF_019279795.1 of Protopterus annectens. NCBI lineage: Eukaryota > Metazoa > Chordata > Ceratodontiformes > Protopteridae > Protopterus > Protopterus annectens. The sequence goes on from NC_056726.1 coordinate 247,342,279, forward strand.
ACATATGGAGAATACGTGAGATTATTGCATGTAGTACACAGCCAGTACTTGCCAGAAATTCCTGCAGTTCCTTCAGTGTTGCTGTAGGTCTCTTGGCAGCCTCCCTGATCAGTTTTTGTCTTGCCCTTTCATCAATTTTGGAGGGACGTCCAGTTCTGTGCAATGTCACTGTTGTCCCATATTTTCTGCACTTTCTGATAACTGTCTTCACTGTGTTCCATGGTATATCCAATGCTGTCAAAATTTTTTTGTACCCTTCTCCTGACTGATGTCCTTCAACAATCAGATCCCTTTGATGTTTTGTAAGCTCTCTGTGAAGCATGGCTCTTGCTGTAGCAGGCAACTGAGTAAACGTCAGGAAAATCCTACTAGGACAGATGAACTTTATTTGGGGTTACTCAGAGTCTCTTTAATTGATGACAGGTATGTACCCAAGAAGACTGAATGCTGTAATTAAATCAAAAGGTGCTTCAAAGTATTAGTTTAAGGGTGTGCACACTTATGCAACCAGTGTATTTTACGTTTTTTTATTTTTTATATTTTTCCCCTAACAGATCTGTTTGCTTTTAAATTGAATTGTATAGGTTATAGCTCACATTAATGTTGGGAAAAGTTTTGAAATTATTTATTGTGGTCTCATTTTTATATCACCAAAACCTAACAGGGGTGTGTATACTTTTTATATCCACTGTATGTGCTAAATCCTGGCAGTTTCTAGCAATGGGGGGGTTGCATGGGAACCAAAAGTCAGATGACGAGATGTATGTGATGTCCTTTTGCAATTCAGCACTAAAATAATGTTTAATACTATTTATTTATTTAACATTTGTTAACCAGGAAAGTCTAACTTGGAATGAGCTAATTTTCAGCAGAGGCCCGGGGAGAAACACTCCAGATGCATGTCTTTGTAACAAGGTGACACTAAGTCTCAGAGCAGTCTGCTTTTGTAACCTGACAAGGAAAGACCCCTCACCTATTTCATCTTGCCTTGTTCTAAGCAAACAGGGAATAATAATTCTTTAGATCAGTCAGGAAAAAATAGTGAGATTAGTTAAGTTTTGTTTTTCTTTAACTGTGTGAACCTGTTCAGTTGTGTTTCCTTTGACAAAATCTCTGGTGCTTATTATAAACAGCTATTTAGTATCTTCCAAGTTCTTTTATAATTTATTATTAAATATATTCAAACTTTCATTGTAGCTGGTTCTTTAGAGAACATTTTAACCTTTGAAAGTGCTTATATTTATTTGGTTGCACTGTGGCCACTTCTGAAGACCTTGCTGTTTGGTCAACATTACCATTTGCATTAATATTAATTTCACTTGGTATAATAGGGCATCCTTGCTAGAGCCTTAGAGTAGCTGGCTTTGGTATATCTGGTAACTACCTTATAGTCTAGGCAGTAGGGGGCATAGCTAGTAAATTTCTGCCAGCCTTTCCCAGGTATATATATGTGTGTGTGTGAAAATCAAATCTCAAAGAGTGTGTGTGTCAGGGGCATGAAGCACTGGTTTCACACACAGAGCGGTAGAGAACTTGGCGTAGACACTCAGCTGAATCCTCAACTCTACAGCTGTGTCAGAGGGGAGTCTTCCTGGGTACCTGGAGGGAGAAAGACAGAAAACCCCAGACTCCGGACTGCGTGCTTTCTCCTTGTGTGCTGTAAAGGGAAATTGTGCTTGATGCAGAGAGCTGCATCTGGAAATACTGGGTGTATCTAGTTTTGTTCCAAGTGAACGTCCCTCTTCCAGTGTCAGTGGTGAGGATTCAGGCTCCTTGATTACTGGCCCAGAGAGGGGACGTCACAATGACATCTGACAAGGAGGCCAGAGACCCTGAACCTTCAGGAGGCTACAAAAGGCACCTCACTCCCTGTCTAAGGCATCAGAGAAAAAATGAAAAATTTCCTGAGTGGGAAATGCAGCTTGTAAAAGAAGCCCTGGATTGAGAGAGTGTTGATAAATCCACCACTGAAGCTCACGTTTCACACAGGAACAGGGAACTCCAGGGGTAGGAATTCTGAAGCCTCACCAGTTTTCAGGTACCACTGAAGTTTCCTCACATGGAGCCTGGTGAGATGGAACATGGCAATAGTGGAAGCCATAAATCCCAGGACCCTGAGAAATTCCCTGGGCTTGAAAGATGACAGAAAAAGAAGGGATTGGGAAAAGGCTATCAGAGACAGAGTCTTGGTATAGGAAGAGATGTCAGCATGTGAACTGTATAAAGCTTGCATCTGATGAAAACACAATCCTTTGAAGGCATCAGAAATTACTTTTGGAGGCTTATGGTGAACCTCAGACTATGCAACAGGCAAGTGGTAAAGCTATGTAGATAGGGAAAATCTGTATACGTAGAAGCCTGCAAAAAGCAATAAACAGGAGCGAGGCATTTGGTGAATATCCTTGCGGCAGTAGAGAGGCCAAAGGGCAAAGCAAAGAACTAAAAATGCAAAGAACAGCTAGAGAAACAAAACTTTCCTGAAAACAGGAAGGATAGAGATGTAGAAGGTAAGCATCCTTCAGATCCAGGGATGCCAGAAAGGCCCGAGGAAGTAGAAGAGGAAACAATGCCTGAAGGGATAACATCTGAAAAAAAAGGAATCCCAAGAAAGGTGTCAAGCAGAGAAAGATCCAGAATTGGTCACCATGTACCATTCTTTTGGGGGACTAAAAACATTCTGGAGTAAAATCCCTTCCCCACTCAATCCAAAAGGGATTGAAGAGCCTCTGTGAAATGAGAAAGCTGATCCAAAGGAGGCTGAGGAATTCCTTTAAAGGAAGGGACTTCCAACCCATGAAATATCCCTGACTGATAATGGACAGAATCCAAGAATCTAAGGTGATCGGAAGCCAATTTGGAAGAGACGGGGACAGGGGGAGAGACTAGGGGACCTGGCTGAGGGGAGAGGGAATCCAACCATCAAACAGAATCAGGCTTATCCTGTAAAGGTTTCTAGGAGGAAGGAGTCCGAGTAGACTTAGCAGTAGGAACATGCCTAGAACCTTTCTTACCCTTAGGAGGAGGGTGAAACTGCCTATGAACAAAGGAAGACGTGGAAGAACAGTTCCTCTGAAACTTAGGAACAGGAGAAACAAAAATATGTTTCAGCCCTTATCCTGGAGGGATGTGAAGGGGTCAGCAGCAGCATTTCCACAAAGATTTTCGCTATTCAAAGGAGCATTCAAAGTTTGGCCTTGATGCCAACAGGCAAAGCATTAAGACGTAACCAGGAATAATGCCAAATGACTGAACCAAAGACAGCAGCCCTGGAAGAGGCATCAGCTGCATTTGATTGAATGGTGAATAGTTTGCAAAGTGGATGTCAACAGGGAATGTGCAGAAGTCTTCCACTCAAATTCAGGAAGGTCAAAAACCACCTTAGAAGCCTGGGGGAGGAGGGCCAAAACATACCTGGTCATATGGGTCTGGTAGTTAATGGCCCTAAAGACACAGTGACAGCAGTGTAAACCTTCTGGCCCAACCATTCCATGGCCTTACTATCCTTATCAAAAGGCCGAAGACAGGTAGAGAGCAACAACTTGGATGGCTTGTCAGAGAAGACTGACACTACAGAAGGGAATTTATAAAGAAATTTGCACTCCTCAGGTACCTTGTAAAACCAATCTGGCTTCTTTGGTGCAGGAGGCTGAGAGTCAGGGACTAAAGAAGCTGCAGAAAAGGTATCCAAAAAAAGTTGCCAGAACCAGAAAACAGCAGATGGTTTGTGAGATCCTTCTGTAGGATCATAGTACCTTTTTTTGAATATCAGAGACCTGGGAACAATCCCATCATATGGGCAATTGTATTCCCTGAGGACAGTTCTTTCAATGGGGAGTCTGGACTTAAAGTCTCTTCCTCTGAAATGTAGTCCAAGGGGGAAGGGATTTAGGAAGAATAAGCTAAGGATTCTTCCCCAGAATCCAGATTCTCATCTGAGGAATCCAATTCTCTAGACCTCCTCTGACAGGAATGAAAGACCATGGCGAGCAGTTAAGAGACCCCCTTGAGGTGGCATCACAAAGCATTAAATAAACCCGGAGTGAAAACTTGACATTCACACTGATGATCCTTAACAAAAGGGGAAAAGTACAGTTTTGTACCTACCATAAATGTAGATGTCCGAGAGGAATGCATCTGCAGTCTTTACAAATGGGTTGTCCTGTCATCAGGCAGCCCTTCGGTCGGCCGGATTCCAAAGTCTGGGTCTGGCTTCGGCTGGTGTCGCACTTCACCCGACGTCATTGCGGCAGTCATTCGGGTATAAAGGCATCAGCCGGCGCCATTTTCCTCAGTGTTTCTTGCCCCAGATGCCAGGTGCCCTCTTGGATGGCTAAATTTGGATAAATGCCAAAGTTTCCAAATAGTAGAGAGCAAACACACAAAATAAGCATGTATGTACATATATACAAACAAATACACCATAATAGATCCCCCCCAAGCTAGCTGAAGATTGGTAAGTACCCTAGGAGTACCTCAGAGGGGAAGGAGGGTGGGTAATCCTGACTGCAGATGCATTCCTCTCGGACATCTACATTTATGGTAGGTACAAAACTGTACTATGTCCTTCAAGGATGCATCTGCAGTCTTTACAAATGGGTAGAATACCATAGCTAGACTAGGGGAGGAGGAAATGAGAATAGATTATGGTGTAGTCAGCATCCCTTGCAAAACAGCAGTGGCAAAACCAGCACGGGATTTAGAGTATAGAGGTAAATTATAATGCTTGGCAAATGTATGCACGGAGGTCCAAGTAGCAGCCTCTATAATGTCCTTGGTAGCCACTCCTCATAAGAAAGCTGTGGTAGTGGCTGTAGCCCTTGTGGAGTGAGGCCTGACATTCTCTGGAGTTTTCTTTCCATGGTAGGAGTAACAAAATCTAATGCAATTTCCTATCCATTTGGAGATTGTCTGTTTAGAAATTGGTTTTCCTTCCTTTCCTGTTGCATATGCTACCAGAAGCTGGTCAGTTTTTCTATTGTTTTTTGTCCTGTCCAGGTAGTAGTGTAATTGTCTGTGTACATCCAAGGTATGCAAGAGCTTTTCTCCCCTGTTCTGTGGATTGGGGAAGAATGTAGGAAGGTGGATAGCCTGATTTAAAGAGACTCTGGATACCACCTTAGGCATAAATGTAGGATTTGTTCTCAAGGACACTCTATCTTGATGGAAGATCAGGAAGGGTTGTACTGCCATTAATGCCTGTAGTTCAGAGACCCTTCTTGCTGAAGTTATTGCCAGCAGGAAAGCAGTCTTCCAGGATAAGTATTGCAATTCTGCTGTAGCTGCTGGTTCGAAAGGAGGTAGAGTCAGTTTTTCTAGTACAAAGTTCAAGTCCCATGCTGGCAATGGAGGTTTCCTGGGAGGTTTTACATTTTTAATTCCTCTCAGAAACTGTCTGAGCAGAGGATGCGAGAAGACAGGAGGATCCAAGCTGTATTCTGCTGAAATAGCTGATGCATGTATCTTGATGGAGGAATAGGACAGGCCTGTATGAAAGAGCTCCGCCAAGTACTCCAGGATGTTGGCTATGTTCACCAGTGTCACATCTTGCCCCTTTGCAGTACTCCAGATGAGATATCTTTTCCATTTTGCTGCATAATTCTTTCTTGTTGAAGGTCTACGAGCCTCCAGGATTATGTCTTTAACCCTTTGGGATAATTTTGGGTTAATTGCTGTTATGTAATGTTCCAGGCAGTTAGCTGCAGAGTTTTTAGGTTTGGATGCAGGATGTTGTAGTTGTTCTGTGTCAGCAGTAATGGGATCAGGGGCAGTGTCCATATTTGTTCCCGGGACATGCTCCTCAGCAGTGGATACCAATGTTGTCTTGGCCAGTCTGGGGCTATCAGAATGATCCTCGGACGTTCCTCTTTGATCTTGAGAAGCATCTTGTGCATCAAAGGAAGTGGTGGGAATGCGTATGCAGTCAGGCTTTTCCAACTGAAGGATAGGGAGTCCACCTTCCAAGCAAGTGGGTGGTAAGTCCTTGTGCAGAATTTCTTCAACTGGTGATTGAATGGGGATGCAAACAAGTCTATTTGTGGTAATCCCCATTCTCTTGTGATGGTTTTGAAGATGTCCGGATGCAGCATCCATTCGTGGGCATCTGTTGTAGTTCTGCTTAATATGTCTGCTAGAATGTTTTCCTTCCCTGGTACATGAATTGCCTGTAACTGAATGTTGTAGCTCAGAGCCACATCCCATAGGTCCAGTGCCAGCCGGCATAGAGGGTATGAGTGTGTGCCTCCCTGTTTGTTGATGTACCACATAACTGTGGTGTTGTCTGTCCTTATCATCAACTGGCCTTCTTGGAGAAAAGGTCTGAATGCCTGGATTGGCAATTTTACTGCCATCATTTCTTTTAGATTTATGTGCAGATGCAACTGGTCTTGAGTCCATAGGCCTTGAATGCACTTGTCCATCATGTGTGCCCCCCAACCGATGTCTGAGGCATCTGTCGTGATGGTTTGTCTTGGTTGAATTTTGCAGAAGGGCAGTCCTGTGTTCGATTGAAAGGCCTGAGCCCACCATAAGAATTCCTGCTTCAGGCATGGGATCATTGGAATTTTGGTTTCTAGGCTGTGCTTGTGCTGAGACCACAAATTCTTTAGGTACCACTGTAGCTTTCTCATATGTAGCCTGGCATGAGGGACCAGTATTATGCAGGATGCCATGAAGCCTAGAGCTTGTAGCACTTTTCTTGCAGTTAGATGGCTCTGCTTTGTTAATGCCAAGAAGTAGAGAGGAAGTTGCTCTTTCTTTTCTGCAGTTAGAAATGCCATTTGTTTTGATGTGTCCAACTCTGCACCCAGAAAGGTTATTCTTTGGGATGGAATCAGCCTTGACTTTTTTTGTATTGACTGTATATCCCAGGGCTTGCAGCAGGTAGATGACTCTTTGTAAGTCTTCTGTTAGTTTGTTTTTGTTGTCCGCTTGTATCAGGCAGTCGTCCAGGTAGGGGTAGATTTGAATTCCCTGAAGTCTGCAATGAGCGATTACTGATGCCAGGCATTTCGTGAACACTCTGGGCGCAGTAGATAAGCCAAAGGGCAATGCTGAGAATTGATAATGCTCTGATCCTGCAAGAAATCTGAGGTACCTTCTGCAAATTGGTCTTATGGGGACGTGCAGGTATTCCTCCTTGAGATCTAGAGTTACCAGCCAAGACTCCTTGCCCAGCATGGGAAGAAGCTGCTGTAGGGTCAGCATTTTAAATTTTGGAACAATGAGGAATGTGTTTAAAGCGGACAGGTCTAGAATAGGCCTCCATTTGTTTTCCTTTCTTGGTACCAGGAAGAGCCTGGAGTAAAATCCCTTCCCTTGCTCCGTAAATGGTACCTTTTCCACAGCTCTCATTCTTAATTGAGATATTTGTTTTAGAGCTTCTGCCCTTTGAGAAGGTGGTAGGTTTGGCATTCCTCTCTTTCCTGGTAGTGTATGAAAATGGAACCTGTAACCTTTGTCTATAGTCTGCAAAATCCATTTTTCTCTTGTAATGCAGTGCCAGTTTCTTGAAAATAATGTTAGCTTTCCGCCTAAGGGTGCTTTTAGTTGTTCCCTGGTAGGCGGTGCCACCACCAAGTCACTGTGATTGAGTTGTTGTAGTGGTGGTGGCTGTATCCGTGCCTCGTTGGTTGTTTCCCTGCCACTGGCGACCCCTGTAGGCACCCCTGGATTGGTTCCTGCCTCTAGAGCGCCTATTCCTGCCTCTTTGTGCCTTAGAGGAGTCCGGAAAGGACCAATTCTTGGAGGGCCAGTTCCTGCTAAACCTTGGAGGTTGAACTTGTAAGAAATCTTTCACTGTTTGCACAGATTTTGCTTTCTCTTCCATCTTTTTTAGTACCTGCTGTGCGGGGGCACCAAATAAATTGACCTTGTCCATAGGTGCATCCAAAAGCTTAGATTTGACATGGTCTGGTAACGCCTGTTCTTTCAACCATGCATGTCTCCTGATAACTGTGCCAGTCATGGCTGATCTAAAGGAAGCCTCCAGTGCATCATAGCCACATTTTAAAGAATGGTTACTAACCTGCTGTATGCTATGTAACATTTCTTGAACATACTTTTTTATCTAAAGATTCTTCAGAGGACAGCTTTTTAGTCAACTGGTCAAGCATAAACTCTTGATATTGAATCATATGAAATTGGCAGTTCAAAGCTCTAGCTGACAAAGTAGCAGAGGTGTAAACCTTTTTACCCCATCTCTCTAAGGACCTTGATTCCCTTTCAGAGGGGAGTGGGTTTTTAGAAGAAGTAGCTGCTACAGCTTTAGAGCCCTGGGAGATAGTCTCTGGATCTGCAAAAGGAGCCTTATATAAGTGGTGATGAGTGTCCGGGACCCTGTAGTACCTATCGGGCTTAGCAGGAGCCGGAGGTAAAGTATCAGGAGCAGTGCAAGCATCATTAAATGCATCATCAACAACAGGTAGAACTGGAGGTATAGCTAAAGGCCTGTGCTGTGGCAAATGTAGAAAGGTCCTAAGCCTTTTTCTAGAGTCTGAGAAATCTTGGCCCTGCCACTGAAATTGTTCCCTCATAGCATGCAAGGTTTCCCCAAAGGAAAATTCCTCTGGAGGAGAGGCTGAAGGGATGGACTCCTCAGCATCAGAGTCTTCGTAAGGAGAATAAGAAGCCTCAGGAGGGTCTGTATGTTCTGAGTCATCAGAGGAATCATCTGTGGCTACTGGCTCAGGGGGCTCTGCTCTAGGCCTCTTTTCTGGAGGAGGGAGAGGCGGCCTCTCTGGATGAGGCTGGGCTCCCGAATTAAAGAGATGAGATCCTCTGCCAAAGAAAGCATATGGGAGCTGGTGCTGGGCCTGTGAGGGGGGCTTGGCAGGCACAGGTTTTGATGCTTTGGCTGCTTTAGCCCTGGCAAAGGCCTTAATAGACATAGCTGGAGGAGGCCTAGCAGCTCCACGTGCAGGGGTAGAAATATCTAGGGGAATGGTGTCTGATAAATCCTGTGAAATCGCAACAGAAGGTTGGATTTCAGAAGCCGTTTCTACCAGGTTAGAAGAGGCCTCGGTAGAAAGCAAGTTATCGGCTGAAGAAAGAACCGCTTGCTCGGTTTCGGCCGAAACCGAGACACTCGTGGTTTGCTTAACCGCGGTTTCGGCTGAAACCGCGGACCGCGAGTGTCGGTCCTTATCTTTGCGTTTTTTGGTTATTTGCGTAGTCGGAGGATCCGACGGCATAATGTAGGCAAAATCAGAGCCGAAAATCTGTTCAGCAAAGTCCGAGCGACGTCTAAGCGTCCGTCGGTTAAAAGAAGCACAGGCTAGACAAGCTGCTACGTCGTGGTCTGGACCTAAACAATGTATGCAATAGGAGTGGAAATCTTTATGAGGTATTTGTTTCCCACAAGATAAACAGTTATTAACTTTCTCTGACATCGGCTGAGGCAAGAAAGAGTCCCCAACGGGGTACTTAGCTTTATAGAAGTCTTCGAAGTAGTATTCGGTAGTAGTAATCTCTGGATTTGACCGACCGGCACTTGCGAACAGCTTCTGCTTCGGGCGCCACGCGGCAAGAAAGACTGAGGAAAATGGCGTCGGCTGATGCCTTTATACCCGAATGACTGCCGCAATGACGTCGGGTGAAGTGCGACACCAGCCGAAGCCAGACCCAGACTTTGGAATCCGGCCGACCGAAGGGCTGCCTGACGACAGGACAACCCATTTGTAAAGACTGCAGATGCATCCTTGAAGGACATCCAGCTTTGTCTTCCGTTTCTTTTTCTGCAGGATGTCTACTCAAAACATCCTCAGGGGATCAGACTCCTGACATGACTCTATAATGGTGGTAGGAATTTCCTTTCCCACTAAAATCCTGAGAATCCCTCTCGGTCCCACAGATATTATCAGCTAAGGTTCCCCTTCAACAACTTGTACACATGTTTCAAAGAGCTCTGAGGACGTGTGAGAATTTGGATCCATGCCGGCCTCTGATGTGGTTGTGGCAGAGGAATATGAAGCAAACACAGGACGGCCTTCAGGACCCTTCACCAGCCTCTAGAGATATGTCTGGGGGAGGCTGGAAAGCAGCTAGATCGGGCCTGACTTTTTTGGCCTTCTCTTGGCGGACAGCTGGTCCTCGTGGCACCTTCAGCCAACAAAAGACACTGGTTCTCAAGATGTATGGACAAATAGGAGAGGTGACTCTGTGTATTCGGCGTAAATGCCTGGCAGATAGAACACTGCTTATGATCATGAGAAGCACCCAAACAGTAACAGTCTTTATGGGGAATCTGCCTCCCACACTGGCATCTTCCCTTTTGGGGTGATATGAGCACAATACCAAACAAAAATAAAAAGGAAGAGCAGAAACTCCAATGGGGCATTTAGCTGAAAAATGGCTTGGTAACCAGCAAAGGGCGTTCAGACTGAAAAACAACAATGGCATTCAGAGTGGCACCAAGGTAGTGCAGAGTGTTTGCATGTGTATGCCACCTTTATGCCCTAAATCTTCAGTGGGGAGCATGTGTGTGACATGCGGCACCTATAATAGCTGAAGGCTTTGGTATACTGGCTGGATGTTGTGCTATCCTTGGTAGGAGATCCCTTAGGCGAAGAATACTGCAACAGTGACATGGAAAGACATCCATCCTTACAATCAAATAAGAAAGAAATAATAGATTGCAAAAGAAACTGATAGATACCAAAATATGCATAAGAAACTGTAAAATAAAATTAAGCAGATTACATGATCCAGAATTAATCAAAATAACTGTGGCCAGATATATTTAAAAATGAAAGCAATTCAAATAAATTGACAAAGAAAAAATTATTTCTGTAACGAAACTTAAACAGCATTACAGAAGCAAGAAACATCAAACTATCATAATTTGAAATTAATAAAAAAAATGCAAACTTTGAACAAAAACATTCAGCAGTATAAGCATATAGCAGCATAGTACATGTATGTTCACAATATGATGCGTGCCCTAACACAACACACAGACGAACTGTATATATTTCTAATCAAGACTTTCTACTAGTGGGACAAAACATACACCTGATGTTCTTTTGGCAATCACGGAGAAAGATGCAAGATAAATAAATACTCATAGAAATAAACTGACTGAAAATGCAGTGGTGTTTGTTCAAAGACCTAAGTGAAGTTGAGAAAGTAAAGTCGTCTGCTTCAATGGGAAAGAAAGCTCCGAAATATGCCATGGTACAGATTATGGATTTGCTGCAGTCATACTACAAAAGTACAGCTGTGTACACTTAACATAAATGTAGATGTTAGAGTGTATTCACTGTTGCAGTCATTACATTTGGGTAATCTGCTGGCAGGTTGCCCTCAGTCGGCCTGATTAACAAAGTCTTGGGTCCTGCGTCAGTTGCTGTCCCTTCTTCCATGACGTCAGGTCGACAGGGGTATAAAACATACAGCCGACGCCATTATATCAGTTTTTCTTGCCCCAGACGTCAGGTGCCCCCCTAATGGGGAGCAAATAAACACAAAAACACAAAGGTATACCTCCAACAAAAAGCAAATACACCAATAAGGCTTTTAAGCATAGTAAAAGAAAGGAAAGGTATAGTCAGAAAAAACTAGGGGGCTGGAGGGAGAGTAACCAGGACTGCAACAGTGAAAACACTCGAACATCTACATTTATGGTAAGTGTACACAACTGTACTATGTTCTTCGTGTTTCACTGTTGCAGTCATTACATTTGGGTAGATTCCCAAAGCTATGGTTGGGAGGAGGAGTTTATACAGCATTAGGGCCAGCTATAAGGCCCTGCAAGACAGCAGTGGCAAAGCCAGCTCTGGATTTAGAGAAAATTGGTAAATGATAGTGCTTGGTGAAAGTATATACAGAACTCCAGGTAGCAGCTTCTAGGATATCCCTGATATAGGAACACCTCTGGGAAAGGCTGCATAAGTAGATGCAGCCCTGGTGGAGTGAGACCATTTCCCCTTAGGGATAGGTTTTCCATGGTGCTTATAGCAGAAATTAATGCAATGGCTTGTCCATTTAGAAATGGTTTGTTTTGAAAAAGCCTTCCCCTCTGCCCCTGCAGCAAATAATACTAGCAATTGTTCAGATTTTCTTCGAGATTTAGTCCTGTCCAAGTATAATCTTAGTTGTCTGTGCACATACAAGGAATGCAGAATCCGTTCCCCTTTGTTCTGTGGATTGGGGAAGAAGGTTGGCAAATGAATGGGCTGATTAAGAGCCACACTGGAAACCACCTTGGGCATGAAGGATGGATTGGTTCTGAGAGATACCCTGTCCGCATGAAAGATGATGAAAGGCTCCACTGCCATAATGGCCTGTAATTCAGATATCCTTTTAGTTGAAGTGATTGCTAAAAGGAAGGCTGTTTTCCAAGAAAGAAATTTTAAGTCTGCAGTAGCAGCTGGCTCGAAAGGAGGTAGAGTGAGTTTCTCCAAAACAAAGGTCCCAGGCAGGGGGGGGTCAGAGCTCTCCTGGGTGGTCTCAAGTTTTCTGCCCCTCTGAGATACTGCTTGAGCAGAGGATGAGAGAAGAGGGGTGGTTCTGTGTTATAGTAAGCTGAAATAGCGGAGGCATAGATTTTAATGGAGGAAAAAGACAGGACCTTATAAAGCATCTCAGTTAAGTATTGCAAAATCTGAGGTAAATTGGACGCTGCTGTGCTCATCCTTAAAGATTGGTTCCAGGCACAGAATCGTTTCCATTTGTCAGCATAAGATTTTCTAGTACTAGGTCTCCTCGCCTCCAAGATGACATCCATCACAGGTTTGCTGAGGGATGATAAGGGTGAATTTAAGTGATTAGCCAGGCTGCAAGGTTCAATGTTGGAAGCTGAGGGTGCAGAATTTGGTTCTCCTGCTGAGACAGCAGGGAAGGGGTCTGCGGCAGGTGCCATGGATATTTGCAACACACTGCGCAGGAGGGGGTACCAGTGTTGGCATGGCCAGTCTGAAGCAATCAAAATCATCCTTGGTTTGTCCTGTTTGAACTTTAGTAGAACTCTGGAGAGCAGAGGCAGAGGGGGAAAGGCGTAGACTGATAGGTTTTTTCCAGCTGAAGGACAGAGCATCCACTTTCCATGCTTGTTTGTGGGTAGTCCTTGTGCAAAACTTGTACACCTGGTAGTTCTGGGGAGAGGCAAATAGATTTATGTCTGGGCTCCTCCATAAGCTTGTCAACATGTTGAAAATCCATGGTTCCAGTTTCCACTCGTGTGGATCCATGAGGTTTCTGCTTAGACCGTCTGCCAGTGTATTCAATTTTCCTGGCAGGAATTGAGCTTGCAGATGCACTTGGTAGCTCAAGGCTATGTTCCACAATGCCATGGCTAGTCTGCAGATGGGGTAAGGAATGTGCCCCCCCCCCCCTGCTTGTTTATGTACCACATAACTGTGGTGTTGGCCGTCTTTACTATTAGTTGTCCTGGAAGAATGTAGTCCTTGAAGGCTGTCAGAGCATTCTGTACAGCTAACATTTCTTTTTGATTGATATGTAGGTGCATTTGATTTGGGTTCCATTTGCCCTGAATGCACTTCCCTGCCAGGTGAGCCCCCCATGCATAGTCTGATGCATCTGTAGTTAGGGTTTGGGCGGCAAGGGGTAGTGTGAATAGTAGTCCCTTGTTTTGGTGGCAGGCTTCTGCCCACCATAGGAACTATAGGGTAGGCACAGTATGATAGGAATCAGTTTCCAGGCTGTGACAATGTTGACTCCATAGACTTTTTTGATACCACTGTAGTTTCCTCATATGCAGTCTTGCAAATGGAATTAAAATAATACAGGAGGCCATGAACCCCAAAGCTTGCAGTATTTGTGTTACAGATAGCAAGGATTTTGTGGCCACTTGTTTGAAATAAGTTACCAAATGAATTTGGTTCTCTGGCATGAGGAAAGCCATCTGGGCAATTGTAGTCAAACTTGCACCAAGGAATGTAATCTGTTGACAGGGTACCATTTGTGATTTCTTTTCGTTTATGGTGTACCCCAGACAAGTTAGAACCCTTTTTACAAATGCCAGATGACTTAGAAGCATGACCTGGTTTTCTGCCCAAATTAGACAATCGTCCAGGTATGGGTATATTTGAATATTTCTGTGCATAAGTAGGTATGGACAAATCCAGGTCATTAGAAGAGTCAGAAGAAACAGAATCCTGATCAGAAGATTCATAATCAAGCTCAGCCTTAGGCCTCTTGGAGGGGGAGGGTTGACTACCCCTGATTAGAGTAATTAGATCTTAAGCCATTTTTATCATTTGTTTTTTAGGCATAGGGGCCTGAACATGTGGCCTAGGCATTGGTTTTTTAGACATGGATCGAGATTTAGGCCTTAGTAATGTTGGTGGTGTCGATTTAATATGCAAGTCTGTAGGCCTGAATACACCCTCAGAAGCCGGTGCCTGCAGAGCGGCTCCGGACCCATCCAAGGTAGAGACATCCGCGGGTCCCATAGGTGAAGCATCTCGCGGCATACCGGACTCTGAATGGGTCTCAGTAGAGGCCTGCGAATCAGAAGTAGAGGTTATCAGGGGCTGGCGAAAGCACCTCACTGAGTACCGGCGAAATGGCGACTGGCTTAGGAGAAGCATTGTCTGCAGTTTTGGACCTCAGCAGCCTGTCGCTGTCTTTATCTTTGCATTTTTCAGAATCCCGGTAGTCGGATGGCTAACCAACAGCATTTCTGGGTAATTAAACCGAGAACCGAAATATTTAGAGGCAAAAATGTAACGACGACGGATAGTGCGCTGATTAAATAAAGCACAAAACCGGCAGCAAGGTGCGTTGTGGTCAGGGCCTAGGCAAGGAATACAGTACGAATGAAAATCTTTATGAGGTACTTGCTTCCCACAAGTAATGCAATTATTAACTTTTACTGATATCGGTAAGGAGCTAGAAAAAGTTTCCCCAATGGGGTACTTAGCTTTAAGTTGAAGACTTCGGTTCTGAAACTCGAAAATGAAAATTTCAGGAGTCGGACAACCGGCACTTGCGAACTGCTTCTGCTTCGGGCACCGCACGCCAAGAAAGACTGATGTAATGGCGTCGGCAGCATGTTTTATAAAGTACAGTTTTGTACCTACCATAAATGTAGATGTTCGAAGATCCACATTGCTGCAGTCCTTACACTTGGGTAGTCCGCTGTCCTCGGTCGGCCCGAATATCAAATTATAAGGCTGACGTCGGTCAAGGCGCATTAGACTGACATCAGGACGTCAGGGTACAAATGCGCATGACCGACGTCATATCCTCAGTCTTTTCTTGCCCCAGATGTCAGAAGACCCTAACAAGAAAGGTCAAAACCCAAAGACAACAAACAACCAACCAACCACCCTAGCACTAATAATATGTACAATATATACAATATACACAATATTTACAATGCAACCCACACAACCGCCTCTAACTACAGAGGGGAAGGAGGGAGGGTAAATTGGACTGCAGCAATGTGGATCTTCGAACATCTACATTTATGGTAGGTACAAAACTGTACTATGTTCTTCATCTCACATTGCTGCAGTCCTTACACTTGGGTAGAATCCCAAAGCAGAGGTAAGGGAGGATGGCACAACTATAAAGAAGCAGGGGCTGCCAAAATGCCCTGTAAAATAGCAGTGGCAAAACCAGCCCTAGATTTAGAGTAAAGTGGAAGGTGATAATGCTTAGAGAAAGTATGCACTGAACTCCAGGTAGCTGCCTCCAAGATATCTTTAGTTGCCACCCCTTAAAAGCTGTTGAAGTGGCAGTAGCCCTAGTGGAATGAGGCCTAATCCCAGCTGGAACCTCCTTGCCATGATGGGAATAACAGAAAGCAATGCAAAACCCAATCCACTTAGAAATAGTTTGTTTTGACACAGGCTTGCCCTGAGAACTCAAAGCAAAAGAAACAAATAACTGCTGAGACTGCCTGAACCCTTTAGTTCTGCTCAAATAATATCGCAACTGCCTGTGTATATCCAAAGTGTGCAAAATCTTTTCCCCTTTATTTTGGGGGTTTGCATAAAAGGTAGGCAAATGAATAGTTTGGTTTAAAGCCACACTAGAAACCACTTTAGGCATAAAGGAAGGATTAGTACGCAAAGATACCCTATCCTTATGGAAAATTAAGAAAGGCTCAACTGCCATAAGGGCCTGTAATTCAGAAACCCTTCTTGCAGAGGTAATGGCTAACAAAAAGCAGTCTTCCATGATAAATATTTCAACTCAGCAGTAGCTGCAGGCTCAAAAGGTTGTAGAGTGAGTTTCTCCAACACAAAATTGAGATCCCAAGCAGGAGTAGGAGCTCTCCGTGGGGGTCTTATATTCTTTGCCCCTCTAAGGAATTGCTTAAACAAAGGATGAGAAAACAATGGTGGGTCACAATCATAGTGAGCAGAAATTGCTGCAGCATGAATCTTAATAGAAGAGAAGGACAAACCTTTGTCCAGTAACTCAGTAAGATATTGAAGAGCCACACTTAAATTAGGCTTAGAAACATCAAATGCTTTTGCTGCACTCCAAAATAAAAATCTCTTCCATTTATCTGCGTACACTTTCCTTGTACTAGGCCTTCTGGCCTCCAAAATAACATTCAAAACTTGCTGTGGAAGCTGAAACCCTCCAGGGTTTAAAACAGAATATGCCAGGCTGTCAGGTGAAGAGAGTGAAGTTTGAAATTGAGTAAATGACTGTTCTCCTGAGACAGCAGGTGTGGAATCGAAGGTAAAGGCCATGGCGGCTCCTGTACCAGACTTCTCAGTAGTGGGTACCAATGCTGTCGAGGCCAATCTGGAGCTATTAAAATCATCTTTGGTTTGTCCTGTCTGACCTTCAGAAGTACCTTTGGGAGGAGAGGCAGAGGTGGAAAGGCATACACATGAAGATTGCTCCAATTGAATGAAAGAGCATCCACTTTCCAGGCTGTGGGATGAAAACTTTTTGTGCAAAACTTTGGCAGCTGGTAGTTTAGTGGAGAAGCGAACAGATCTATGTCTGGAGTTCCCCATGACACTGTCAATTTCTGAAAAACTTGAGGATCCAGTTTCCACTCGTGGGGATCCATTATTTGTCTGCTCAACACATCTGCTAAGGAGTTCTGTGCTCCCGGCAGAAACCTTGCCTGAAGATTTAGCTGTAAACTGAGAGCAGCCTCCCACAAAATCATTGCTTGTCTGCACAGAGGATAAGAATGTGTTCCCCCTTGCTTGTTGATGTACCACATGACAGTTGTGTTGTCTGTTAGAATCAACACCTGCCCTGGAAGAAGTAAATCCTTGAAAGCTATTAATGCAAATTGGACTGCTAACATCTCCTTCAGGTTGATATGTAGATGTAGAAGTCTGGCAGGCCACTTGTCTTGTATCCACTTTCCATTTAGATGAGCTCCCCAAGCTTTGTCTGAGGCATCTGTCGTTAGAATCTGACTCGCCTCTGGCCGGGTCACAGAGAGTCCCTTGTTTAGGTGACATTCCTGAGCCCACCACAAAAATTCCTTTTGAATGCAAGGTATTATCTGAATGACAGTGTCCATATCTTGGCAGTGCTGTGTCCATACATTTTGAGATACCATTGTAGCTTCCTCATATGCAGTTTGGCATTGGGAAGCACCAGAATACAAGATGCCATGAACCCCAAGGCTTGAAGGACTGTCCTTGCAGTCAGCCTGGACTGATGAGACAATTGATGGAAGTAAAGAGAAAGATTCTTTTGTTTGTCCGGGGTCAAAAGGCCATCTGGGATGCTGTATTCAGTCTCACACCCAGAAAGCACATGTCCTGAGAGGGTACTAGACTGGACTTTATTTCGTTCACAGAATACCCCAGGCATCTTAGCACTGCTATCACATAATGTAGATGATGAAGAAGTTCGTCCTTTCCTTGAGCCAGAATCAGGCAATCGTCCAAATAAGGATAGATCTGTATTCCTCTTAGCCTGAAGAAAGCTATCACTGGAGCCAGAACCTTCGTGAACACTCTGGGCAGTAGATAAGCCAAAGGGCAATGCAGAGAACTGATAATGAGAAGTCCCAGCCCGAAAACGTAGATACTTCCTGCAACTTAGCCTGATAGGAACATGAAGGTAAGCCTCCTTGAGATCCAGAGTCACCATCCAGTGATCTTTGCCCAGCAGAGGTAAAAGCTGTTGTAACGTCAACATTTTGAACTTGGGAATGTCCAGATAAGTGTTGAGGATAGATAAATCCAAAATTGGTCTCCACGTGTTCCCCTTCTTTGGTACTAGGAACAGGCGAGAATAAAATCCTAGGCCCACTTCTGACAGAGGGACCGGTTGTATGGCCCCTATTTGGAGCAGCAGAGAAATTTGTTTGTGAGCCTCTATTCTTTGCTGAGGAGGAACGTCTGGCATGCCTTTGAAAGGAGGCAAGGTATGGAAATAAAACCTGTAACCTCGGTGTATGATATCCAATACCCATCTGTCTTGGGTAATTAAACTCCAATTTTCCTTGAAAAGTGCCAACCTTCCTCCCAAAGGTGCTGCCAGACGAGAAGGCTCTGGCAGCTGAAAAGGTAGGTCATTGGGTCTGTTTACGAAAGGACTGACCCCTACCCTCACCCGAAGACTGTGCAGGTGAACTCCCTGTTCTAGGCCTGAAAGAGCCCTGAGCTCTGCCCCTACCACGTCTAGACCTACCCCTAGACTGGGAATCATAAGAAGGATACATCCACCCCTTGGTAGGCCAATTTTTGCTAAACTTCGGAGGCTGAACCTGCAAAAAATCCTTAACAGTCTGCATAGACTTAGCCTTGTCTTCCATTTTCTTTAAGACTGCCTCAACAGGTGAACCAAACAACACATCAGATTGTAAAGGAGCATCTAAAATCCTCGTCTTAACATGTTCAGATAAATTCTGATCCCTCAGCCAGGCGTGCCTGCGAAGAACTGACCCAGTGGCAGCCACCCTAGATGAGGCCTGTACAGCATCAAAACCACATTGCAAAGAATGCTTACCCACTTGTTCAGAGACATGTACCAAATCTTGTAACTCTTTACACTCAAGACCTTCCACCAGAGAATCTACCTTAGACTTCAACTGAGAAAGTAGATAGTTTTGGTATTTCAACATGTGAAACTGGCAATTCAGAGCCCTCATAGCTAGGGTGGAAGAAGTATAGACTTTCTTTCCCCACCTATCCAAAGCCCTGGCCTCTATCTGGAGGAACCGGATTTTTAACAACAGAAGCCTTAACCCCCTTAGGCCCCTGACTGACAGTTTCTGGGTCCGCCCTAGGACTCTTAAAAAGATACTTATGAGCTTCAGGCACCCTATAGTACCTATCCGGTTTAACAGGAGCAGGAGGCAAAGAATCAGGATTAAGAGAAGCCTCTGCAAACACATCCTCCACAACATCCAGAACAGGAGGTATAGCCAAAGGCCTATGCTGGGGTAAAAACAAAAATTCCCTAAGCCTTTTCCTGGAATCAGAGAAATCCTGACCTTCCCACTTAAAATGCTCCCTCATGGAATGAAGAGTCTCTGAAAAAGAAAAATCCTCAGGAGGAGAAGCAGAAGGAGTAGAATCATCCACATCAGAATCAGAATAAGGAGAATACTCCTGCAAGTCTTCAGCCCAAGACTCTGAAACATCTGAAGCCTGCTCAAAACTCCCCAACTCAGGTTCCACCATAGGCCTCTTATCAGGAGGGGGCAAAGAACCTCTAATCAAAGTAATCAAATCTTCTGCCATTTTAAGCATATGCTTCTTGGGCACAGATCCTGAAGCACTAGGAGTGACCCCAACTGAAGCTAAACCTGGCCTGCCTCTGGGAGAAGCCTTGGAAACAGAAGGAGAAGGCCTAACCACCCTAGGAAGGGAGGGGAGTACAGTAACCTGAGAAGCCCCTTCAGCCTGACCTGCCTCCTGAGAGGCCACATCCTGCAATAACAAGGTCTCCCCCTGGGACTCCAGAGAAACCTCCGGTGGAACCACCGCTCCACCGACACCTCTAAAGAACCGGCGTCCGCAGGACGACTCATCTTGCCTGGACTTAGCTGCTTTATCCTTGCGCTTCTTGAAGAAGCGGCGCCGGAGCATCCGGCGGCATATTGTAATTGCACCGCTTCCGAAGACTAACCTGGCACAGTCTAACCTTCTCTTAATAGTGCGCTTATTGAATCTAGCACAAAAGCGACACCCAACAACGCCGTGCTCAGGCCCTAAGCAAGGAATACACAAAGTATGATAATCTCTATGCGGTATCTGTTTCCCACAAGAAATACAGTTATTCACTTTTTCTGACATCCGGTAAACCACTGAGGCAAGAAAAACTAAAATATTCCAACGGGTACTTAGCCAACTTTGACTCGGTCTGAAACTCCGATTGAAAAATTTCAGAACGCCGAACGGCACTTGCAATGCTGCTTCTGCATCGGACCATGCGGCAAAAAAGACTGAGGATATGACGTCGGTCATGCGCATTTGTACCCTGACGTCCTGATGTCAGTCTAATGCGCCTTGACCGACGTCAGCCTTATACTTTGATATTCGGGCCGACCGAGGACAGCGGACTACCCAAGTGTAAGGACTGCAGCAATGTGAGATGAAGAACATCCCTGATGACCTGACGTCATGGAAGAAGGGACAGCAACCGACGCAGGACCCAAGACTTTGTTAATCAGGCTGACTGAGGGCAACCTGCCAGCAGATTACCCAAATGTAATGACTGCAACAGTGAAACACGAAGAACATCAGTTGAGATTACAAATGTTGAGACACAATTATGCTGATTTAGTGGAACTGCCAGGACTGGAGCATATCAGGTCACTGAAGGTAGTTACATATACATTTCCATTAAGACTAACTATTCAGGCCTCTATTCTTCAGCAGTTCAATGTTGGAATAAATGGGATACAAAACATCTGGAATTCTCCAACTATGGTTACACACTTAGATTAACATTTTAAAATGTATCTGAAAATGATTAATCTATTATTAATAGAACAAGCACAGTCTGCACCTAAGAAATAATAATTTTCACCAAGAATATCAACTGTTTCAATAAGCAATTACCACTTCCCTTTGTACAAATGCATTTAAGAAGTAATAACAGGAATCATGAAAAATTGCAAAAACTTTTGAGTTTTTTCTAAAGAGTTGTCTACAACTTGACATTTATTATGGAAAATCATATTCTTGAAATATGGCGTAGCTTTATAAATATCTCTAGAAAAATCGAGCTGATTCTGTCACACACAGCCATTACTATGAACTTTTTCTTTACCATAACATTCAATAATTCAAATAAGGACGTTTTAAAGTGCTAAAAGGCCAGTTATCAAGACATTACATAATCAGAATACAGCATGTATAGTGTTGCATTATGGTAAAACAGCAAGTATAAAACTATCTTCTAGGCTTTTTCCTAATTTCTTCGTTCCAGTCAAAATCTAAATCCCCATCATCTAAATTGTCTGCTGTGCAAAAGAGAGTTTTGTTTGAAATGGCTATTGGATTACTAGTAGGTCTGAGTTCAAATGATTTCCTTTTTCTCTGCACATCTGGGCTGTCTGTGCCCTTATTTTCAGTTACAGTGGCTATCTTTTGCACTGGGGTACTAAGGCTGCCTCCATTTGTCACATTTACAACTGTATTTTCAGGTGGTGATACATAACTGAACATTGCTAACTTTGCTAAAGTGCTAGAAGCCACCTTTCTATTAGATTCAGATGATGTAGGCTCACTCTGTTCCTTGTTGGTGGCTTTTGGAGTTTCAATATTCTTTTCCTGTTCATTACTTGAAAGTTCTCTTTTTACAGGAGACTCATCAGGTTTTATCTCTGCTTCACTAAATCTGGAATCTTGTGCTTTACCTTCTGTTCCATTTATCATCAAGTTTGTCTTTTTAGAACTTCCCTTTTGTGCCTTAACATTTTTATTTTCATTTTGACATATTTTAGCAGGTTTTGCATTTTCTTTGGGTGAGACAACGGATTCAACACTGTCACTCTGTACAGGACAATGTGCCATCTTAGACTTTTGCTTAAACGAAAAGGATTCCAACTTTGTTCTTAGAAAACTTGGAATCTCGTCAGCTTTAGGGTTTGACAGACTTGCACTATGTTGTTCTTGAAGGTGTTTTTTCTTTTTCTTCTTCTTTACCATGGGTGTATCATCTGAGCTAAGTGAGTTAAGCAAGGATGAATGATCAAAATCTTTACTAATGTCACCATCTAAAACAGGTGTAATGCCCAACTGAAATAAAGATTCAGATGTGTTGGAGTCAACTACCACTTCAGGCATATTCTCTGGCTGGATGTACTGTGCTGTTACAGCCTCTTTAACACTTTTATTTCGGGATCTGTAGACCTTCTTAGATACTCTCTCTGTTATGCAGGACTCCACAGTTACTGCTGGTACCTGCACTGGACGCTTTAAAAGTGATGCAGAAGAATCTGACAGCTTTGAACCCAACTTAGAAACAGTATTACAAGCCTTGGTACCTCTGTATGGTGTAACCACACTGTTCTGGTGTTCATTTGCAGTGACCTGAATTTGATCACATTTACTACTATCATTTTGATGGAGTTCACTGTGCTCGATACCAGGCACCTGTAAGATGCATTTATCAGGATCTCTTGCACAATTCCTCGATGCTGGAGATAAGAGAGATGAAGTTTCTTCACTTCCAAGCTGATCAAACCATCTCAGTTCATCTCCACTAGTGCTATTTTGTGGTTCTGCTGTGTGACCTTGTACATTGCTTTTGTTCATTTTTGGAACAGCTGTAGTTCCTGATTGTGTATCTCCTGTACCTTGGTTATCAGTAACTGATACATTTGTGCTGTTAACCACCATATCAGATGAAAATACAGTTTGCAAATTTTTGGTACAAACATTAGAAATGTCTAGTGTTCTAGTCTTAGAAATATTTTGCCTCTTCAAAGGACTTGGATGAATGCTTTGGAATCGTTGCTCTGTCACACTGGTAGATACTTTTTCTCCAAATCCTGCAGTAGCAGAGTTGATGCATCCAGGTTGATTTCCATTTTGTAATCTACAGAGGAAATATAACAAAAAATATTAAAAGGATAAATAAAAAAAAAAAATCAAAACTAAATCTTAGTCTGGTATTTTAAGAAGCAAAGCTCAATGGCCCTATTATCCTGCTAGTCTGCTGTTATTTGAGACAGTATACATTTACTACAATATGTAATGTCACCTGCTTTGACTGTAAAGAATACATAAAACATACCCATTGTATACTAAAATTCAATCATTTTTTGCTTGTACTCTTCACATCATATTAAGAGACAGACCACTCTGCCCTGTAAGGAAGGAATACAGTTAACAGCAGGTGACAGATATCAACAACTGTTGTTTTTAACTACATTGCTGCATGCTCTATAACATTTTGAGCTGCCCTGTATCCACCCAACCCACAAAACAAATTTATAGCCCCCCCCCCCACCCCAACAAAAATCTACTGGCTCCACACTTAAAGCCTTGAAGTTGTAAACAACAAATGACAAAACCGACCTTCCAAAAATGCGGCTATCTAAAGAGGGATTTTACAAAAGGCAGGGTCTTAAAAACTGCTGCATAATGACTGGTATCCTTATTATACCCCACCCACCAGTAGCAAATTACACTTTATCTCCCCTCCCTTTTTAATAATGACCATTTTCAAGGCATCTGTGCTCATTATTGACTGTTTTTGGCCCTGGTATATAAGAAAAGGTTGCATTTCGGAAATGGATTGATGTGTTACGAAATTTTCAGTGAATGATAGTAGAAAATGGAAAATATCTATAACATATCCTTGTGCTGTGCTCCTAGCTTTAAAGGCAAATGAGTAAGATTCATCTTGAATTTTGCTGAAGAAAATTAAAATCTTACTTTTATATTGAAATACTTTGGGCTGATTCCAAAAGACTTGCTCTGAGTGTAAGGAACTACTCACACTCAGAGCAAGTTTTAAAATCTGTCCCATGGTATAAGCCTATTAACAGATAGGCCTTACACTGAAGTAAATCACTTACACTGACAGCACGTCTTTAGAATCAGGGCAGACTTGCACAGAGAGCAACTCTTTTGGAATCCGTCCCCTAGTCTTTTTCTAGCATGAATATATAACAAATATTGCAGGTTTTAATAGTCTTTTTAATACATTATTCTGAACAAAACTGATAACTATACTTTTATGTTAAATTGAATGTTTTGCAAATGCTGCGGTTTGTTAAGGTATAACGGCTATTTTTAACCCCTCCTCTAAATCTCTATATCTCAATAATTCCTCCATGTATACTTATACAATTTTTGGGATAAGACACCCAAGTAGCCAGTCTTTAAACATCATACTTTAGCATACAACTGTACTACAGACATGGTAAGAACAATATATCAGATATATGGCTGACAGCCCTTGAAAACACTGTTTATTTTTAATGCAAGAAAAGGACATAAATTATCTCTATTTCTAAGAAACAAGTATTACATTCAGTTATTCTACCATAAATACTGTAAAGACAATATTGTAATAGTTAACAAGTTTATCAACCAAAAAAAGTATTATATATGTATGTTGTTCTGTGATCCAAATGACAAAAACAGCTTGATGGCTATAAGCGGTACCTACTGATACAGGGCCACATCTCAAAGAAGAAAAAAAAAAAAAAAAACAGTAAGTGGAATTTTCTAGTAAATTTCTAAGACAAATATGTCATGACCCTCAACTACAAAATGTAGCTGGTGATTCTGGGTACAAAATTATGTACCCAAATTTATCTTCATGGGGTATATGTCACTGCAAATTAGTTTAAGTTTTACACGCTTTTTTCCCTATTCTTTACCCATTCATTTCATGCAGCACACACACTAAGGTATAACAGCTCTTACACCCATTTGTTCTTCCAGGTACATGCAAGCGATGAAAGCTATAAGTGGGGGTACTCTCCAGGCAGCCACAAATAGCACATGCTATATGCCTTAACCGTGTGTCCAAAAGGCAGCTAACAGGAATGGCAACAATACCAAACTTTTGAAGAAGTGTGCTACAACTTATGCCTAACTCCAGCTAAGATGTGTACTGTCTGGAATACATGCGCCCATAACGCTATAATGCTGCTGGCTCATCTGCTGTGACACCCTGCCTCCATGGGGTATCAGCTTCAACTTCAACATGATGTAGGTATTTCATAAAACACCAACTACAGCAAGGTCAGTAAAATTTTAAATTACATACAACACTGAGATAAAACAGGATTAAAATATAAATGCAATCTAATTGCATCCCACCTATTCAAAAAGAAACCCCCAAAATATGTTTTTAGAGCCCTACAGAAGCTAGCAAAGGAAGGGCACTTCCAAAGCTACTGAGGTAGGAGGTTTCACGAGTGGGGAGCCTGAAACACATAAGAACATGCATCTGAAGAGTTGAGATGCATTTGAGGAACCACAAGCAGCCCCTGAATAGCAGAGTGCAAAACCGGAGTCAGAGTATAAGGCACCACTAACTCCTTCAGGTATGTTGGACCCAAGACAAGAACGGCTAAATACATCAACACTACGATAGTATAAATTATTTTGAATTGTAGAGGCAGCCAATGAAGGCTACGCAGAAAGCATAGTTGTGTAAGTAAACTTATTTTAACATTAGATGTTTGAATTATCATTGTTGGAGTAGCCTTGGCTATATGGATTGTATCCTGCATAGGATGCAACAGCTGGCCACATTCCACAGCTTTAACAGCACCTTCCATGCACCCAAACTGTTATTAGGTTCATAGGTGTGTACTAGGCTAATGACCCTGGTGCCTATAAAAGCCTAGCCCAAGAAGATTCCCTGCCATCATGCCGCCGAAAGTTAGTTCCCAGTGCTCCTGTCAAGCAAGGCCACTGAAGTGATCCCTGGGGTGAACTTCCTACTGCCCGACCACTCATCAAGGTTTCTCTAAAAGAGGGCCAGTGCAGTGCTCTGCTTGACGTGAATGGGAAGTTTGTTCCAGAGTATTTGAAGTCTCTGGGTTAGGAACCTGTCCCTCCAGCATGTTCTGTTTATTGTGGTAATGAGGTTTGGGTCCCTGGAGCGTGTGGCATGGAGGGATTGGGATTTCTTTAGGTGTAGCACATCTAGCAGCTCTGGGTCAGACACGGATTTGTAGGTCAAGCAGAGATCGCCTCTAAGTAGTGAGTCTGCCCATACAGGGCATGTGTCTAAGGCCTAAGATCCTCTTAGTGAGGTATTTTTGTGGCCTTTTCAGTTGTTGTAGGTGTCTACTGAGGTACATACCAAATGGGGTACTGCATTCTATAATAGGTCTAATGAAGGATGAGTAGAGAGGGATTATGACCTCTTTCTTCCCGGATGAGAAACCTTTTGTAATGAGATGTGCCACATAGAAGGACTTTCTGATTACAGTGACAATGTGGCTATCAAAGGAGAGGTTGCTGTCAATCTGTGTCCCCAAGTCTCATCACATCTTCAGTGTTTAGTGGACTACTGCCTATGTGGTAGTTCATGGGCACTGAATTTTTCCCAAAGGGAATGACAATGCACTTTTTGGCACTGAGCTTAAGGCCATGATTCTGACACCAGCCATTGCTGTCAGTGAGGCCTTTCTGAAGAATGCCTACATCAGCTGGAGAATCAATAATGGCTCCCAATTTGCAATCATCTCCGAACTTGGTCAGCCACAGTCCCTTTGTGTTGGCTTGAACTTCAGAGAAGTAGATGCCAAACAGGAGAGGACCTAGGACCGATCCCTGTGGGACACCACTTGTAACTGGTCGGGAGTCAGATATGGAGTCCGGTACTTTCACAGTGTGGGTTCCATCAGTGAGCTAGTTGGCAACCCATCTTATGACAAAGGGGTTTATATGCCTAGTTTAGTGAGTCTATGATTCCTGAGTGAGGGATGGTGTCGAAGGCCTTGGCAAGATCTATCTAGGTAGGCTGTGTGAAGTACCTTGCCCTCATCCACAGCTCTGGTGACAGACTCGAAGAAGTCTATCAGGTTGAGTAGGCATGATCTACCTTTCACAAACCCACACTGCGTGGGGTCCAGAGTTTGGAGATTCCCAATGTCCTTATTTATAAGGTCCATGATGATGATGCGCTCCATAGCCTTACATATCAGACTAGTCAGACTAATGGGGTGGTAGTTCCCAGGGTCTGTAGTCGCTCCCCCTTTGTGGAGAGGGAAGACCGTAGCAGTGTGCCATTCAGTAGGAACAAAGCCTGAAATGACACTGTGACTGAAGAGGGTACTTCAGGTGTGGTGCCAATTCACTTTGTAATTCGTGTAGAACACAGCCAGGGATATTATAAGGTCCCATGAAAGCTGTATTCTTGGCTTTGGACTGAACGTTTTTTACCTGTGTAGCTGTGATAGTAGGGACTTGGCATTCCTCAGGTATTGTGAAAGGCCCTTTAGGGGTGAAAGGGGGGTAAAGTTCGCAATGAACCTGTCGGCTAATATGTTGGCACTATCAGTTGGTTCTCTATATGTATTGCCATTGTGCTGTAACTCAGAGCAGATCTGAGTATTGCCATGTAGATTCTTGACATAACTATAGAATGCCTTGTGGTTGTCTTTAGAATCTGCAGCAATTTTGTTTTCATAGTTAGCTTTAGAGGATTTGATGAGGGATCTCAGTTTTTTGCTGAGGCTAACAAGGGAGTTATTCCAGTCTTGGGAATTCACCCTTTTCTGCAACATTTTTTTCCTTCTGTTGTAGAGTTTGTTTATTGTGGGGGACCACCAGATTGGCTTCCTTTTTTTGAAGGAGAGCATCTTGGTTCTGTTTGGTATGGCCTGTTCCATGCCTTTGTGTATGTCCTCATACAGTGCATTGGTGTATGATTCTGCAGTCATGCACCTATTTTCCATTTGCATGGGTGTTGTAAATTTGGCCACCTCTGTTTTTAGAAGCCCAAAATTGGCTTTGGAGAAGTTTTGTATGGTGATGGGATGTAGATATCCATGGTGATTAGTTTGTGGTCAGATCTGACCAGGGAGGAGCTGATTACTGGCGTAGAGCAATGGTCGCTCATGTTAGTAATGACCAAGTCAAGGATGTTTCTACCCCTGGTGGGAGTAAGAATGAGTTGATCCAGGGCGTTAGAATTAATGAATTCCAAAAAACGTTGAGCAAGTGTGTTGGTATACGAGTAATTTTCCCAGTTAATGGAGGGGTAGTTAAAGTCTCCCAGTATAATAGTAGTGGGTTGTACCCTAATATTTTCCAGTGTGTTTAGGAATGTGGAGTGGGAGTCTTGGGACATGGTGGGGGATCTATAACAGGCTACAACCTGGATTGGAGTTTTACCCAGTGTTAGTTGTACCTGAAGTATCTCTGATGCGTTATGTTCAGCTACTAGTCTGGAGGTGTGGATATCCTTTATGAATATGGAGACAACACTGCCTTTAGTGCTTTGGTCCAGGTTTATGGACCGAAAGGTGTGGTACGAATTATAGCCTGGCAGTGCTGGGGTGCTCTCCGGAGCCTTGAACCAGGTCTCGGTCACTGCACAGATGTCGATGTTCTCCATTTTAAGGTGTGCTTCGAGCGAGTGCATTTTGAGATTTAGACTTCTAGCGTTGAGTAGCATAACCCTTAGATTTCCTTTGCTTGTAGCTATTATGGTGGTAATTTTGTCTTCAGAACATTGCCTACAAAGGCACTATGGGGTGGCAAGAACCTTGGCCAGTATCCAGAATCGCTGGGGTGACAGGTGCAGGCCATCTCTGATGAAGCATCAAGGTCTGTCGATCATGTCATCCCAGGCAGACAGATACTGGATCCCCTTAGAATGACACCAGAAACTTAGCCAATTGTTGAAGTCAATCATTTTCTGCTTGTACTGTGGTATAATTCTGGGTGACGGTAGGATGCTACTCAGAGCTAGGGTCATACCTGCCTGGGCTACAAGATCCGAGAGCTCCTCTATGCTTCTTTTCATGTAGTCCAGGGAGGTACGTCTCAGGTCATTCACACCAACATGGGCAATGACAGAGTCATATTTCTACCTGTTGTGGAGTGACTTAAGTTTGTGCGTTATGTGGCGGATTCTGGCACCCGACAGGCAGCTGACCGTAAGTTTCTCCTTATTCAACCTAGTGAGTGGGACATCAGTGTGCCTTACTATTGAGTCACCTATAACTAGTGTATTAGGTAAGTTGTTTTGCCTTATGGGCTTTGGTTGAGTGGCACACTTTATGTGAGCTATGTGTCTCATGGTTTGTGCTGGGATGTGGTGATCGTTTGCATTTCTGCCTCGCAGGTCTCTGTTATTCAGCTTGATTTGAGTTGAAGAAAGATGTGATTGGGGCACCAAGCCCTTCAGAGCTTTCATGGCATCAGAGAGAGGGTGGCTAAGCTCTGAAAAGGTCAATGCTAGGAAAGTACAAATATAGATCCTTACCTTGGCAACAAAAAACAACAAAAACAAGGGAGGTGGAGGGAGGAAGCAGCTACTGCAGCAGTGATCACTTGAACATCTACTGTTATGCTATATTTACTCACACAAATGTATACTATGTTAATTAATATGATCACTGCTGCAGTAGCCTTAGTTATATGGGTAGATTTCCGTAGCTTAGAATGACTATGAGGAGGAGGAGGAGAAAGGTTGAGAGTCCAGAAGCCCCTGGAGAATAGTCCTAGCAAAGCTCGTCCTAGATCTGGAAAAGGAATTTAGGTTTGTAGTGCTTTGCAAAAGTATGTGCAGAGTATCAACACTTCTAGAAGCCAACCCTTTCCAAAAAAGCCACATATGAAGCCATGGCTCTAGAAGAATTAGTCTTGAATGTACCTGGAATTACCTTATTGTGGTAGGTATAAAAAAAGGTAATAACATGAGACAACCATTTGGAAATAGTCCTTTTTGACACAGGTTGTACTTTTTTCTCACACCTTCACAAGAAAGTAACATCTGATCAGAGTTTGTAAAAGATTTTTGTTCGGTCAGGATAATACTGGAGTTGTCTTATAGACATCCACGGTATGGAGTATCTTTCCTCTCACACTTTCAGGTTTTGGAAATACAGGGAGATGGATAGCTTAGCTCAAAGTAAACTCAGACACCTCTTTAGGCATTAATGAAGGATTAATTCTCAAGAAAGCCCTATTTTTGAAGAAATGAGGAAAGGATGACCCAAAAGTGCTTGCAATTCAGATACTCTTCTTGCAAAGTTCAGAACTATTAGTAAGAGTGTTTTCCATGTTCAGAACCTCAAGTCTGCTTGATGAGCTGGTTCAAATGGGGCAGAGAGTTAATTTTACAATACAAAATTAAGATCTGATGTTGCCACCTGTTTTTTAGGGGGGGTGGTATGAAACAACCCTTTCAAATGAGATTAAATTGAAAGAGGGTGATATATATGAGCAAACATGCTAAAATGGTCTACAAAAGGCAGTCCAGAGAATAGTAACTCATACAAATAAAACAGAAACAGAGAAACACCAGTCCTGAAATGGTGCTGGTCCCTGGTGTGGCACCAATTAAAAAATCTTTTCCATTTACTAATACATGATTTTCTACTAGCAGGGTTTTCTTTCCACATTTAATTATCTGCACTTTCACAGAAAATGGGTGCCTAAAAAGTATTACGATTCTATCATTTAGTGGTTATTTGCAGTTGTTTGGGGTTGTGATATACCAACCACCACTTGTCCTGTGTAGGCGCACTCTGTGAGGAAGCTTGTGGTACTGGTCTTTGGCCATTTCCCAAAGAAGGTAGAATCACTGTCGCTTTACCGAGAAAAGGAAGTCACCACAATGATATTTGAAGAGTTCCACCGAAGCGTCGGAATGACCCTGGATATTAGTGGAAAGGGTATAAAAGCATACAGGAACACTCCTGTCCAAGGAAAAGAAAAATCATCTGCCATCCAGGCTTTCTTGCATTGAGTCCTGAAGCAGAATTTTGCCAAGTGGCAGTGACTGGTGAAAAGTTCTATTGGATGTGCTGGCCACAGCTAAATCAGTTCCTAGAAGATTCTGTCCTAGTCTTGCTCAGTTTGACTGCCACGCAATTTCACTCTGATGGTATGTAAGATTGTGCAGAAAAGCTGTATCCCAGGCTACTGCAGTTAGTCTGCACAGAGTATAAGATCTGGTTCCCCCCTGTTTATGTACCACATCATTGTAATGTTGTCTGTAAACATTTGTAGTGGCCCTGAGGACCAAAAGTGATTGAGAGAGCTGACAGCATTATAAGTGTCAATGTCTCTTTTTAGGTTTACGTACTTTGGTCTATCTTTTCTGCTTCAAAGACCCTGCCCTTTCATCCCTATAGACACTGCTCCCCAAGCAAAGTCTGAGGCATTTATTATTAGACACTAGACTGGAGCTGGAAAGGAAAATGAAAGACCTGGATTCTGATAAATCTGGTCTCTCAAGGACAGCAGGCTGGCTTGACAGTAATGTCCAAACTGACATACCTCCTCATACAACCTCAAGAAAGTTCCCAACATACCCTCTCCTAATAAATGGCCATAATACATTGGGACACAACTAGGTTGAGTTGCACGGCTAGGCTTATAAAGGTCCTGGTGATCATTAGGCTATAATCTACATATGAACCTAAAAAAATCCCTTTTCACAAACTCCAAAACTGGAATTTGGCATGCAGGATAAGTTGATGTTAGGAACACAGAGTTTAGCTACCAGTGAATTTTTCTCATGTGGAGTCTTGCTAGAGGAATCATGAGAATTATAGAAGCTATAAAACACAAATCCTGAGAAATTCCCAAGATGAAACAGTCGTTTGAGTGAAAAAAATAGGAATAGCTTTAGATTCAGATCTAGTTTTTTCCTGTGAAAGAAAAGCTATTTGAACTGAGGTATCTAGGGGATGCTCAAGGAAAGAAAATTCTGTGAGGAGCAAACAAAACCTTTGCATGTTGTTGTGGAATTCCACTCTGTACCTCACCAGAGTGAGATCTCTTTGACACTTTGATAAAGACTCCACAAAGATAAGCAAGTTATTTTGATAAAGACTCCACAAAGATAAGCAAGTTATCCAAATAAGGAAACATATGAATACCTTGCAACAGACTATAACTGCAGTTAGACAATTTGTGAACACTCTTGGAGCAGTGGATTAGACAAAAGGTAAAGCAGAGAAAGTATAATTGTGTGAAATCATACCACAATGGTAAATGTCCTTATCTTCATTGTTGCAGTATTCATTACAATAGGGAGCCCCTGCCAAGGGCAGCCTGATGTCCGGCCAGTATACCAAAGCCTCTAGGCTAAAATATGCCATATGTCACATGTATGCTCCTTGTGTAGCTTAGGGTATACAGGTGACGTCTGGATGTACCATCCTCAGAAATGAGAGCCCCAGTAGGAAAACCAGTCCAAAGAATACAAAGGTAATCAGTAAATCCAGAAGAAAAATGCACCGGGGGTGGAGGGAGGGAGTCAGTGAATATTGCAACAGTGAAAAGAATGACACCTACCATTATGGTAAGATTTTACACAACTGTACTATGTCTATCCATTTCACTGTTGCAGTATTCATTACAATAAGGGGAAATGCCAAAGCTCAGGGAGGAGGAAGGACCAGCAGAGCTCACTAGGAAGCCATGAAGGATGGCGCTAGCAAAACCAGCTCTAGCTCTAGAAATTCCATCCAGCTTGTAGTGCTTGGTAAAGTAAGCACAGAAGTCCAGGTCCTCAAGAATAGAGTTAGTATCCAAACCCTTGAAAAAAGCACCAGAAGAAGCCATAGCTCTAGTAGAATGAGCCTTAACAGAAGAGAGAAGGCTCCTACCATGAAATGAATAACAAAAATAAATGGCTTTAGAAATCCAAGAAGAAACAATTTTCTTGGACACAGCCAATCCTAAGGACCTAGGATGAAAAGAAACAAACAGCTGATCAAATTTACGAAAAGCCTTAGTTTTATCCAAATAAAATCTGAGTTGTCTATGCACATCCAATGTGTACATCACCTTCACACTGGCAGATTGCAGAGAAAGGAAAAAGTGGGTAAATAAATAGACTGATTAAAAGACAACTCATTCAACACTTTGGCCATAAGAGGAGGATTATGAAACACCAAAAAAGGACGACAAGCCATAAGAGCTTGAAGCTCAGACACCATCTGGCAGAAGTAAGGGCTAACAAAAGTACAGTCTTCCAAGAGCAATGCTGCAAGGAAGCTGAGCTGCAGGCTCGAAAGGAGCCTGGGTCAATTTTTCTAAAACTAACAAAAGATCCTATGGAGGAAGAACAGGCTTCCTGGGAGGCCTAAGGTGAACACCACCTTCAAGGAATTGTTTAGCTTCAAATCTAAAAGCGGCAATAAATGCAGACAAGCAGAAATAGCTAAGTGGGCCTATACAGAAGAATAAGCCAACCCACCATTGAGCAATTCACACAGATAAGAGATAACCAAAGGAACATCCACAGAAATTGGATCCAGACTTCAAGAAGGACACCAAACAGAAAATCTCTTTCATTTGGATAAGTAGGATTTCCTAGTAGTGAGTTTCCTGGCATCCCGCAGGACCCGAAGCACATCCTCAGAAAAAAAAGGGGTGTCTGTGGAATCAAAATCCTATCACCCACAGAGTCAATTGAAGACTGGACAGGTGGGGATTGATGAGAGATCCCTTGTCTTGTATGAGAAAGTCCACCCTATGAGGTAACTTGTGAGGATTGCCCCTGGCTAAATGCAAAAGAGGAGGGAACCAATGCTGTCTCGGCCAAAAGGGAGTCACCAACAAGATTTGGGGGTGGTATCCAGTTGAATTTTTAACAGGACTTTTGGAATGACAGGAAGGGGAGGGAAAGCATAAAGAAACATCCCCTTCCATGAAAATGAGAGGGTGTCCACCTTCCAAACCAGAGGACCTGTGACTCTGGCACAAAATAGAGGAAATTTTCTGTCAGAGGGGAGGTAAAAAGATCCATTTGAGGAGTATCCCACTGGTGGACAATGCCCCAAAACACACCCCTGTGAAGCATGCATTCATGGGATTGAGTTATGGACCTGTTCAGACAGACTGCCACAATGTTTTGACTTGAAGGAATGTATATTGCCTGAAGAGTCACTTGGACTGGATAGCTAGTTCCCACACTAGGACAGCTAACCGACAAAGAAGACAACACCCTGTTCCCCCCACTTGTTGACATACGACATCACTGTGTTATTGTCCGTAAACACCTTGAGAGGTTCTGGGGAGAAAACAGGATGAAAAGCCAGAAGAGCTGTCAGAAGAGCTCTCATCTCCTTGATGTTGATGTGGTCTTTATGCTGAAGAGGCAACCAGATTCCCTGCACCTTTAGGAAGCTAAAAGTTGCTCCCCGTCCCACATCTGAGGTGTCTCTGTGAACTGCTCCTTAGAGTGATGAGGTAGACGAAAGGAAGCCCTGGATTGAGAGGCAATTGCTGAATCCACCACTGAAGTTCCTGCTTGAGACATGTAAGAAGAGGAACTAAGAAATGGAGGGGAAGAGAATACTGAAGCCAAACTGACTTTAGAAACCACTGACGTTTTCTCAAGTGGAGTTTAGCAAAAGGGAGCATAGGAATAGTGGAAGCCATGAATCCCACAGCTCTCAGAAATTCCCCTGCTGTTGCTGAGGTGAGAGGAAGAAGGAACTGAAAAAAGGAAATGAGAGTTAGAGCCTTGGGAGGAGGGCAGGGATGCCAGCATAGGAATAGTCTGGATCCTGCACCCCAGAAAGACATGATCCTGAGAAGGAGTCAGAAAAGACTTTTTGAGATTTACACTGAACCCCAGGCTCTGCAGAAGCGAGAGTGCAAAATAAAGGTTTTGCAACAAGATCACTGGAGAGGATGCCTTAAACAGGAGGTTATCCAAGTAGGGAAAGACTTGGATCCCCCTTAGCCGGCAAAAAGGCAATCACAGGAGCAAGGCATTTGGCGAATACCCTTGGGGCAGCAGAAAGACGAAAGGGCAAAGCACAGAACTGAAAATCCCTGGAAGCAACAGAGAAACAAAAACTCCTTGAAAAGGGAATAGACTGGGATATGGGCATAAGCATCCTTGCAATCTAGAGACACCATATACGCCTGAGGAGGAAAGAGAAGGAACAAAGTCTGGAGGGATAACATTCGAAAGGAAGGCACCTTCAGAAAAGTGTTTAGATGACAGAGATCTAGAATTGATCTCCAAGTACTCTCTTTCCTGGGTACTAGAAACATCCTGAAGTAAAACCCCCTTGCCCTTTGGGACACAGGCACCAAATGAACAGAACCCTGAGTCAAAAGGTCCTGAAGCACCTCTGGAAAGAAGGAGAGTTGCTCTTGGGGGGACTGAGGAACACCCACAAAAGGGGGGGGAAGAGATTTCCAAATCATGAAATACCCTTGGTGAATAATGGACAGGGCCCAGGAATCCAGAGTAATCTGCAGCCAAACAGGAAGAGACAGAGAGAGAGGGATGAATAGAAACAGGAAATTGGCTGGGAAGAGTAGGATAGTCAGACACCTGGCTTATCCAGAAAAGGATACTTATGAAGCATAGAAGTCTGAGTAGCCTTATAATGAGGAGCCCACTTGCCACACTTTTTACCCTTAGGAGGACAGCAAAATTGCCTGCGAACCAAGGCTGGCTTATTGGGGTAGTTTCTCTGAAAAGTAGGCACAGGAGAAACAAACAAGTTTAAGTTCCTGTAAAGCCTTGCTCTTATCCTGAAGGGACTTAAACATACCAGCAGCTGCTTCATCAAACAAGAGTTTATCATCAAAAGGGGCACCCATCAACTTAGGCTTAATATCATCATCGGGCAAAAGTTGAGGCCAAAGCCAAGAATACCCTCATCACTAACCCAAAAGCAGCAGCCTTAGAGGAAGCATCTACTGAATCATAACTACATCTTAATGGAATGACAAGCCACCTGGGAGGAAATCCCTAACAGTGAAAGAGCAGAAGTTTTCCACTCATAGTCTGGAAGATCAGAAATAACCAGACAAGCCTGGGATATGATAGCAAACAAATACCTGGACATATGGGTCTGACAATTAACAGCCCTAAAAGCCGAAGTAGCAGAGGTGTAAACCTTCTTGACTAGACTTTCCATGGTCCTGCCATCTTTATCAGAAGGTAGTAACTTGGGAGAAGGAAACAATTGAGAGGGTTTTTCAGAAGCTATAGACACCAACAAGGGGTCAGCAGAAGGATACTTGTACAGAAATGTACAGTTCTTAGGCACCCTATAGACCCTATCAGGTTTCTTGGGAGTAGGTGACTGATAGTCTGGAGCCTTAGAAGCATTAGAAAATGCATCCAACAAGACAGCAAACACAGGAGGAACAGCAGAAGGTTTAGGAGAATCCATCTGTAGCAACTCATTGCATCTTTTATGTACCTCAGCAACCTAAGCACAATCCCATTTAAAGAACTTCATCATCCTGGAGATCGTATCTCCAAAGAAAATCTCTTCAAAGAGAGTAGCAGAACTGGTAGATTCCTCTTCCTCTGATCCATAGTCCAAAAGGAGAGGAAATCTGAGAAGAGTAAGCAAGGGATTCCTCATCCAAATCCAGTTCCTCCTCAGAGGGGTCTTTTTAGAGGAGTAGAAGACCAAGGAGGGGCTGGAACAGAAAAGTACAGTTTTGTACCTACCATAAATGTAGATGTCCGATAGATATGCAACTGCAGTCATAACAAATGGGTTGTCCTGCCTCAGGCAGCCCTCGGTCGGCCGGATTCCAAAGTCTGGGTCCGACGTCGGCTGATGTCGCATTTCTCTCCGACGTCAGAGCGGCTGGAGTACATAAGCATCAGCCAACGCCATTTTCTTCAGTGTTTCTTGCCCCAGATGCCAGGTGCCCTCCAAAGAAGGCTGTAATCAAATTGGAAGACAAAAACAGGATTCCAGACAAATAAATGAGCAATAAACAGATACACCATAACAGATATCCCCAGCTAAGAGAAACAGGGATAGGAGTGGACCCTAGGCATAGAGGGGTATGGAGGGAGGGAAAATCCGACTGCAGTTGCATATCGATCGGACATCTACATTTATGGTAGGTACAAAACTGTACTATGTCCTTCAAGAATGCAACTGCAGTCATAACATATGGGTAGAATACCATAGCTTAGCTGGGGGAGGAGGAATGCTCTAGGAAAAAGATGGTGTGGCAATCAAACCCTGCAGGACTGCAGAAGCAAAGCCTGCTCTGGATCTGGAGTATAGAAGGAGATTGTAGTGTTTGGAGAATGTATGCACGGAGCTCCATGTAGCAGCTTCTAGAATGTCCTTAGTAGGCACCCCTCTTAAGAATGCTGTAGAGGTGGCTGTAGCTCTGGTGGAATGTGGTCTGACATTGGCTGGAACAGTCTTGTCATGAAAGGAATAACAGAATCTGATGCAATGTCCAATCCATTTTGAAATAGTCTGTTTTGAAATTGCTTTTTCTTGGACCGCAGGGGCGTAAGCTACAAAAAGTTGTTCAGACTTCCTACTGGTCTTGGTTCTGTCCAGGTAGTATCGAAGTTGTCTGTGAATGTCCAAGGTATGTAACAGTCTTTCCCCCTTATTCTCAGGACTGGGGAAGAAAGCAGGCAGATGAATAGCTTGATTTAAAGAAACCCTAGATACCACCTTTGGCATAAAAGTAGGGTTGGTCCTTAATGAAACCCTGTCTCTGTGGAAAATTATGAACGGTGGTATTGCCATTAGGGCCTGTAGTTCCGAAACCCTTTTTGCTGAGGTAATTGCCAACAGGAAAGCTGTCTTCCATGACAGAAATTGCAAGTCAACTGAAGCTGCTGGCTCAAATGGAGGTAGAGTCAGTTTTTCTAGGACAAAATTGAGGTCCCAGCCTGGCACTGGAGCCTTTCTTGGTGGCTTAATGTTCTTGATTCCCCTGAGGAATTGCCTTAGCAAAGGATGTGAAAAGACAGGCAGATCAGTGTTATATCTAGCTGAAATAGCTGATGCATGTATCTTTATGGAAGAATATGAGAGTCCATTCTTTAGCATATCTGCCAAATATTCCAGGATGAGTGGAATGTTCAATAATGATGCATCATGTCCCTTGCTGATATTCCAAATGCTGAATCTCTTCCATTTTGCTAAGTAAACCTTTCTGGTGGATGGTCTTCGAGCCTCTGTTAGTATCCGCTGAACTTCCTTGGAGAGAGATAGGTTGAGGTTATTCATGGGATCTCCCAGGCTGTTAGCTGCAGTGTCTGAAGGTTTGGATGCACTGTTTTGAAGTTGTGTTGAGTCAAAAGTAGAGGCCATTGGGGAAGGGCCCACTTCTTGGTGTGACATATGCTCCGTAGTAGTGGATACCAGTGTTGTCTTGGCCAGTCCGGAGCTATTAGGATCGCCTTGGGTCTCTCTGCTTTGATCTTTAGTAATACTGAGGTCATCAGTGGCAGAGGTGGGAATGCATAGATTTTTAGGAGGTTCCAGTTGAATGAGAGAGCATCTATTTTCCAAGCTTGTGGATGGTATGTCCTTGAGCAGAATTTTTGTAGATGATGGTTGAGGTGAGAGGCAAATGGGTCTACTTCTGGCCTGCCCCATGTCGAAGTGAGCTGTGTGAAGATCTTCGGATGTAACCTCCACTCGTGTGGATCTGTGAAATTCCTGCTTAGGCTGTCCGCCAGCACATTGTCTTTGCCTGGAACAAACTGGGATTGTAACTGAATGTTTAGGCTCAGTGATTTTTCCCAAAGATGCATTGTCAGTCTGCAAAAGGGGGTAAGAATGGGTGCCCCCTTGCTTGTTTATATACCACATCACAGTGGTGTTGTCTGTCCGTATCAGTAAATGGCCTTACTGAAGTTGGTGTTGAAAGGCCTCGATGGCATGTATTACTGCCAGCATTTCCTTTTGGTTTATATACAGATGTGTTTCCTTTGGAGACCATTATCCTTGTATACACCTGCCTTCCATGTGCGCCCCCCATCCAAGGTCTGAGGCGTCTGTGGTCATGGTCTGTGTTATCTGTGGTTTTTTGAATGACATACCTGTGTTTGCCTGGCTTACCGAGGCCCACCATAGGAATTCCTTTTGTAGGCATGGAATGAGCGGTATGGTTGTCTCTAAGTTGTTGCTGTGCTGAGACCATAGGCTTTTTAGGTACCATTGAAGCATTCTCATGTGTAGTCTTGCTAATGGAACCAGGAGAATGCAGGATGCCATGTAACCCAGGGCCTGTAGGAATCTCCTTGCAGTCATCTGGGTAAGTTTTGCCAAACCTTTGAAATAATGAGTTAACTTCTCTTGCTTGTCTTCTGCTAGGTAAGCCATTTGAGAGACTGTGTCTAATTTGGCTCCTAAGAAGATTATTTGCTGGGATGGCTGAAGTCTTGACTTTTGGAAGTTGACTGTGTATCCCAGAGCTTGAAGTAATCGTATGACATAGTCCAAGTTTTTTGTCAACATCAATTTGTCGTCCGCTTGTATGAGGCAGTCGTCCAGGTACGGGTAAATTTGGATCCCCTGGAGCCTGCAATGAGCAATTACTGAAGCCAGGCATTTTGTGAATACTCTGGGCGCAGTAGATAAGCCAAATGGCAATGCTGAGAATTGATAATGCTCTGGCCCTGCAAGAAATCTGAGGTATCTTCTGCAGCCGTGTCTGATAGGGACATGCAGGTATGCTTCCTTGAGGTCCAGAGTAATCAGCCAAGACCCCTTGCCCAGCATGGGAAGGAGTTGCTGTAGAGTCAGCATTTTGAACTTTGGTACTATGAGAAAGGTGTTTAATGCGGACAAATCCAGTATTGGTCTCCATTGAGATTCTTTTCTTGGAACAAGGAACAGTCTTGAGTAAAACCCCTGGCCTTGTTTTTGTTGTGGAACTCTTTCTATTGCTTTCATCCGAGTCAGCAGAGAGATTTGCTTGATAGCCTCTGCCCTCTGGTTTTGTGGTAGGTTTGGCATGCCTTGTTTTCTTGGTAAGGTATGAAAATGGAACCTGTAACCTCGGTCTATAATGTCCAAAATCCATTTGTCCTTTGTCAATCTGTGCCAATTGTCTGTAAACAGAGATAATTTCCCGCCCAAGGGAGCTTCTATTTGTTCCCTGGTAGGCGGCAGTAGAGGAAAGTCATTGAGATTGTGGCTGTGGGGCAGGTGAAACCCCTGTGTCACTTCTTTGGTTTGCTGGCTGCCATTGTCGTCCCCTGTAAGGACTTCTGTATTGTCCTCTTCCTCGGCCACGTCTGTTTTTACCCCTTTGAAATTTTTCAGGATTAGGAAAGGACCAGTTTTTTGAAGGCCAATTCCTACTGAATCTGGGGGGTTGAACCTGGAGAAAATCTTTCACCGTCTGAACTGATTTTGCTTTTTCCTCGATGGGCTTTAACACATCCTTAGCATTAGCACCAAAAAGCTTGTTCTTTTCCAAAGGTGCATCCAGAAGTTTTGCCTTTACATGATCTGGTAGAGGTTGATCTTTTAACCATGCATGTCTACGAATGACTGCCCCTGTCATAGCTGCCCTACATGAAGCTTCCAGTGCATCATATCCACACTGCAGGAAGTGATTGCTTACTTGCTGAGAGTTATGTACAGCTTCCTGCAAAGACTTCCTGTCTAAAGGATCAGGAGAGGCCAAAGTTTTCTGTAAATCTTCTAACAGGAAATCCTGATATTGTAACATATGAAAAAGG
This sequence comes from Protopterus annectens, assembly GCF_019279795.1. Taxonomy (NCBI): domain Eukaryota; kingdom Metazoa; phylum Chordata; order Ceratodontiformes; family Protopteridae; genus Protopterus; species Protopterus annectens. The sequence continues at coordinate 247,382,791 of NC_056726.1, forward strand.
CAATTCAAAGCTCTCATAGATAAAGTAGTGGAGGTGTAAACCTTTTTACCCCATCTCTCTAATGACCTAGCTTCCCTGTTGGAAGGCAAAGGATTTTTAGAGGTGGAAGCTGAAACACCTTTAGGTCCCTGAGAAATAGTTTCCAAATCAGCAGTATGGGCCCTGAATAAATGGGAATGGGTTTCTGGGACCCTGTAATACCTATCTGGCTTGGCTAGAGCAGGAGGAAGAGAATCAGGGGTAACACTAGAGTCAGAATATAAATCATCCAAAACATCAAGCACAGGAGGAATAGCTAAGGGCCTGTGCTGGGGCTTTTTAAGGAAAGTTCGAAGGCGCTTTCTGGAATCAGAATATTCCTGGCCTTGCCACTTGAAATGTTCCCTCATGGTATGCAGAACTTCCCCAAAAGAAATATCCTCAGGAGGGGAGGCCGAGGGGATGGAATCCTCTGCATCCGAGTCCTCATAGGTCTGGAACAGCTCTTCCTGGCCATCTGAGTGGACAGAGTCCTCAGAATCTTCATCTGAAGGAATAGGGTCAGAGGGTTCAACCCGGGGCCTTTTATCAGAAGGAGGCTGGGATCCTCTCTCAGGATGGGCCTGTGAACCTCTAATCATAGAAATTAAGTCAGCAGCCATAGTCATGATTTGTGTCTCTGGAGTAGGCTGAGGTAAGGCTTTAGCAGTAAGATGCTTGGTCTTTCTGGCTGCCTTAGCCCTAGTGTAGGCCTTAATAGACATGGCCATAGGAGGCCTGGCAGCTCCACGTGCAGGAGTGACCTTATCTACAGCAATGGTCTCGGGCATTTCCTCAGTTTCGGTATCCGGAGGAAAATCAATAACTGGCGTCGGGGTGATATCCGGAATCGGAGTCGTCGGTAATGCAGTGTCTTCGGTTCGGAGCGGTGGAATAAACGTCTCAGGGGGAACCGGAGCACTTGCGGTAGGTGTTGGCGTGGAGTCGGTGGTAGACGTGGGCCGAGGATGTCGGTCCCGGTCTTTTCGTTTCTTGGGAGTTTGCGATGTCGGAAGTTCCGACGGCATTGTATAAGCAAATTTTTCGCCGAAAAAATCTTCAGCGAACTCCGCCCGGCGCCTGAGAGTGCGCTTGTTGAAGCGAGCACAGGCTACACAGGCCGAGACGTCGTGGTCTGGGCCAAGGCAAGGAAGACAGTATGAGTGGAAATCCTTATGAGGTATTTGTTTACCACAAGAAAGACAATTGTTAACTTTTTCAGTAATTTCTGACATCGGCTGAGGCAAGAAAAGGTCCCCAACGGGGTACTTAGCTTTTTTGATGACTTTGGAATCGAAGAATACAGGAGCTGACCGACCGGCACTTGCGAACTGCTTCTGCTTCGGGCACCGCGTGGCAAGAAAGACTGAAGAAAATGGCGTCGGCTGATGCTTATGTACTCCAGCCGCTCTGACGTCGGAGAGAAATGCGACATCAGCCGACGTCGGACCCAGACTTTGGAATCCGGCCGACCGAGGGCTGCCTGAGGCAGGACAACCCATATGTTATGACTGCAGTTGCATTCTTGAAGGACATCTCCCTGAGGAAGTTTCAATGCCATCAAAGCACTAAACAAACCTTGAGTGAAGGACAGCCATTCACTTTGTGGATCCTTAGGAGCAGGAGTGATATGTTTAGTCTTTTGCTTTTTCTTCAATGGGATGTCTGCATTACAAAATTTGGAAGAATCTGACCCAGGATGGCATGGCATTCAATGATGGTCAATGATGGTAGTAGGGACGACGTCTCTGACTAATATTTGAGGAACATTCCTAGGCTCCTCTGAGATAATCAGCCGTGGTTCCCCCTGAATGTACAAAACGGACGTCTGCAATGCCTCCTTGGATGTGCTTAAAGTCGGATCCCTGCGGGCCTCAAACTTGGTTGCAGCAGAAGAATCCAAAGATAAAGCTGAGCAAACCTCTGGGCATTCACTTGCCTTAGGAAAGACGTCCGGTAGAGGCTGAACAGCAGAAGTTCTTGGCCGCCTTCGTCACTGATGGCTGTCCCTCAGAGCGAGAAGTTCCCTCCATCGTGTCTTTCGCATGAAGTTTAAGATGCTGGTTTTCAAGATACAGCCCCAAAGATGAGAGTCTACTATGAAGGGTTTAAGTACAAAGGTGTGACAGATGGAACAGGATATATGGTTGTGCGAGGCATTTAGCAAAACAAACAGTGGTCGCGGCAATCTTTATGGGGAATCTGCCTCCCACACTGGCATTTACCCTTCTTGGATTACATGAAACCCCACAAGCAACAATAAAAAAGATAAGTAAAAAAAGAATCCCAAAGGGGCACTTATCTGCATTGGCTTGGTGAACCAGCAACAGAATGGGCACTCAGACCGATGATCATGAGATGGCGTTTGAACTGGCGGCAAAGAAGTTCTAAGGATGGTATGTCCAGACGTCACTTTTATGCTCTACGCTACACAAGCAGCATATGTGTGATGTACAGCATACCTTAAAGTAATCTTAAAGGCTTTTGTATATGGGCCGGACATCGGTCTGCCCTTGGCAGGGGATCCCTAATGTTATGAATACTGCAACAGTGAAACTGAAGGACATCTCCAGGATTTGTACGCCAGAGCTGGCTACTGATGCTACCTTCCACCATCTCTGGTCAGCTCTTTCATTACGCCAGCCACTAGCCGATCATGTACAATATGGATAACACTTAGGGCTTCATCCCTCTATCCTACAGAGCTAAAAATACACATGTTTAACTATAGCAGGAAAGCATAATTCCAGTGATAAAAACGTTACTCTTCTGGAGCAATGCATGTGATTTTTATTTTCAATGAAATGTCAAATCATTGCAGATACATTCTGAACATATAATGCATTACTCTCCCACATATCTCTGCCCCTAAAGAAATAAAGTATAATGCAACATGCCTGACGCTCACTGTGAAATATCATAACATCCTGTATTCAGTGACAAACAGGCTATATCTCTCCATGTTTCATTTCCTATTAAAATGAATACAGGATTATATTTATACAATTTACATACGATTACCACTCTCATCCTAGTAAACCTTCCAAAAATTATACCTGGAGACCTTAAAACAAAACACAAACACACTTAAGAGTATCATTCCAATCTTAAGGAGTGAGATGCACCTTAAAACCAAATTTAGCTTGGTCATATTATCTAGGTCAGTACAAGTAGGCGTGGTGCTCTGGAAGTGGCAGCTTTCCTGTTCCTGAGGATTTTTATATATGGTGTGTGTGTGTGATTTTGTGTATGTATATGTATATCTGTATATATATATTCATTTCATATGATATTGTTAAGTTTTGATATAATATTGCTTAGTAAAAGAAAGGTAAGTGGGGGCTCACACCCCGTTGCTGGGGGCTGTGCTCCACACCCCACCAACTATATATTCTAACTCCAGGGTCGCACTACAGTGGGGAAGGGGGCATATTCCATTTTCTTGCTAATAATACTTGTCAGTCAAATGAACTGTCAGTGAAATGAAGTGTCAGTGAAATGAAATTTCAGTCATTTGGTCTCAGTCAAATGGGTGTCAGTGAATTGGAAGTTAGGTGAAATGAAGTAGACCCATATATATATATATATATATATATATATATATATATATATATATATATATATATATATATATATACACACACACATATATATATATATATATATATATATATATATACACACACATATATGTACATACATACATAGATATAGATACAGGCTAGATATAGATATAGTGCCTTTTTGTTTGTCAAGATTCACATTTTCATACTGTAGTGTAGGGTGTTCTTGAGGCAGACTTTAGAGGCTATTATGCAGGTAAGAAGGTCATTCTGAGGTTGCTTCAGACTGCAGCTCCTTGAGGTTTTAGTACAAAAATCACTCATGGTGGGCTGGGTATTTTTCCTTTTTCTCCACTGTTGTGTAATCGCTGAGTTACAGTTAAGCAAGAAAGGCATGGGACTTGTTCCCGCTGCAAAAAGCATTGCTGTTATGTTTTTTTTTTTTTTATTTGTTTGTTTTGACTGTTTGGAGTTGTTTAATGTATCTGAGGTGGGTTAAAATTTTTTATCATGGTGTGGATCGGAGGAGAAATGGCGTAGGAGTTATTCTGAAGGAACAGTATGCTAAGAGTGTTTTGGAGGTGAAATGACTGTCAGATAGAGTGATGTTTATGAAGCTGGAAATTGATGGTGCCAATCATTAGCGGACCGGAGTTCTGCTGTGGCGACCCCTAACCGGGAAAAGCCGAAAGACACAAACAAACAATGATGAATGTTGTTAGTGCATATGCTCCACAAGTTGGGTGTGCAATGGACGAGAAAAAAAATTTTTGGAGTGAATTGGATGAAGTGGTGATGACTGTATCCAAGGGTGGGAGAGTGGTGATTGGAGTGGATTTCAATGGGCATGTTGGTGAAGGGAACTGAGGGGATGAAGAGTGATGGGTAGGTATGGTGTTAAACAAAGGAATGCAGAAGGTCAGATAGTAGTGGATTTTGCGAAAAGGATGGACATGACTGTGGTGAATACATATTTTAACAAGAGGGAGGAGCATAGGGTGACATACAAGAGTGGAGGAAGATGCACACAGGTGGATTATATCTTATGTAGGAGGGCCAGTTTGAAGGAGATTGGAGACTGTAAAGTGGTGACAGGAGAAAGTGTCGTTAGGCAGCATAGGATGGTGGTTTGTAGGATGATGGTGATCAAGAAGAGGAGGAGGAGGAGTGTGAGGGCAGCACCAAGGATCAAATGGTGGAAATTGATAAAGGGTAATTGTGAGGTGGAGTTCAGGGATGAGTTAAGGCAGGCACTGGGTGGCAGTGAAGAGTTACCAAATAGCTGGGTAACTACAGCAGAGCTAGTAAGGGAGATGGCTAGAAAGGTGCTTGGTATCACATCTGGACAGAGGAAGGATGACAAGGAGACATGGTGGTGGAATGAGGAAGTACAGGAGAGTATACAGAGAAAGAGGTTGGCAAAGAAGAAGTAGGATTGTCAGAGAGATGAAGAAAGTAGACAGCAGTATAAGGAGATGAGGTGCATGGCAAAGAGAGAGGTGGCGAAGGCTAAGGATAAGGCATATGAAGAGTTGTATGAAAGGCTGGACACTAAGGAGGGAGAAAAGGACCTGTACTGATTGACTAGACAGAGGGACCGAGCTAGAAAAGATGTGCAGCAGGTAAAGGTGATAAAGGATAATGAGGGAAACATACTCACAAGTGAGGAGAGTGTGTTGAGGAGATGGAAAGAGTACTTTGAGGGGTTGATGAATGAAGAGAATGAGAGGGAGAGAAGGTTGGATGATGTAGGGATAGTGAATCATGAAGTACAATGGATTAGCAAGGAGGAAGTAAGGCTAGCTATGAAGAGAATGAAGAATGGAAAGGGTGTTCGCCCAGATGACATACCTGTGGAAGCATGGAGGTGCTTAGGAGAAATGGTAGTGGAGTTTTTAACCAGATTGTTTAATGAAATCTTGGAAAGTGAGAGGATGCCTGAGGAATGGAGGAAAAGTGTTTTGGTACCGATTTTTAAGAATAAGGGTGATGTGCAGAGCTGTAGTAACTACAGAGGGATTAAATTGATCAGTCACAGCATGAAGTTATGGGAAAGAGTAGTGGAAGCAAGGTTATGAAGGGATGTCATGATTAGTGATCAGCAGTATGGTTGCATGCTGGGAAAGAGCACTACAGATGCGATCTTTGCTCTGAGAGTGCTGATGGAAAGTACAGAGAATGTCAGAAGGAGTTGCATTGTGTTTTTGTAGACTTAGAGAAAGCATATGACAGGGTACCTAGAGAGGAGTTGTGGTATTGTATGAGGACGTCAGGAGTGTCAGAAAAGTATGTAAGAGTGGTACAGGATATGTACGAGGGTAGTGTGACAGCAGTGAGGTCTGCGGTGGGAGTGACGGATGCGTTTAAGGTGGAGGTGGGGTTACATCAAGGATCAGCTCTGAGCCCTTTCTTATTTGCAATGGTGATGGACAGGTTGACAGACGAGATCAGACAGGAGTCCCCGTGGACTATGATGTTAGCAGATGACATTGTGATCTGTAGTGAGAGTAGAGAACAGGTGGAGGAGACCCTGGAGAGATGGAGATATGCTCTAGAGAGAAGAGGAATGAAGGTCAGCAGGACTAAGACAGAATATATGTGTGTGAATGAGAGGGAGGACAGAGGAATGGTGAGGATGCAAGGAGTAGAGGTGGCAAAGGTGGATGAGTTTAAATACTCGGGGTCAATAGTTCAGAGTAACGGTGAGTGTGGAAGAGAGGTGAAGAAGAGAGTACAGGCAGGATGGAGAGGGTGGAGAAGAGTGTCAGGAGTGATTTGTGACAGATGAGTACCTGTAAGAGTGAAAGGGAAGGTCTACAAGAGGGTAGTGAAACCAGCTATGTTATATGGGTTGGAGAGACAGTGGCATTGGTAAAAAGGCAGGAGTTTGAGCTGGATGTGGCAGAATTAAAGATGTTAAGATTTGCACTGGGTGTAACGAGGGTGAACAGGATTAGGGAGGGTCAGCCCAGGTTGGAAGGTTTGGAGACAAAGCCAGAGAGGCACGATTACGTTGGTTTGGACATGTGCTGAGGAGGGATGCTGAGTATATTGGGAAAAAGATGCTAAGGATGAAGCTACCAGGTAACAGGAAAAGAGGAAAGCCTAAGATAAGGTTTATGGATGTGGTGAGAGAGAATATGCAGGTGGTTGGTGACAGAGCAAGATGCAGAGGACAGGAAGAAATGGAAACAGGCGATGTGCTGTGGCGACGAACAGCCGAAAGAGGATGATGGAGTTGTTTAATGTACTGCCTTTACAATACAGACACCCCTCAACACACACAAACCTATAATTTTAACTTCTCATGTTATGCCAGCTCAGTTCAATATATAGTTTGCACCAGTATCTCAGTTCAATATATACTCTGGACCACTGTCTCAGTTCAGTATAAACTTTGGAACAGTATCGCATTCCACACTCACCCCTTATGAATAACAAACGTGACACAACACACTAAATAGTTCCTATACCTGGTGTGTTAAACTTGAATTTGTACTTAACCAGTCTTTGACAACTCTCAAGAAATGTTTGAAGGAATTATACCTGAACACATGCAGAAAGTTTACTCAAGACTGCCGTTCTACCCTTAAAGAGTTAAATGCTGCTGTGGTTAATGTAGGGGATTTTAGTAGTGGCATAATTCCAGTGAGAGAAAGGATTACTATTTCACATAAGTGTATACAATTTTTATTTGTAATGTAATGAAAATTGACATATACTGTATTCTCCATCCTGCAGTAAAATGCATAATGCAACATGCCAGTGCAAATGTGAAATGCCTCTAAAATCCTGCATCCAGTCTGTATAACAGGCCACATCTGAAAACCCTTTTCAGAGTTTTCAGTAATACTTTCAAAGAACTATATTTGGACACTCGCATACAAAAATCTGCCTAAAACTGCCATTCCAGCTCTAAAGACTTAAGAGTTCAGTGCTGAAACTGATTTAGTAATGTTGAAATTGCAAGTACAGGAATTTCGAGATTGTCAGTAAGAAAAATGTCAATTTTTGAGACACACATGCAATTTTTACTTACAGTGTAAGGCCAGCTTAATACAAATATATTCTGGAACTGTGCTGCAATCCTCAACCTAAAAAATAACTTGTATAGCCACACTTACAGAAACCAAATGCAATGTAACTTGGCACACAGCAAATTACAATGGGTCAAAGGCCTATTGGAGATGCCCATCAAGAAGGTTTTAGATTTCTGAAAGTTTTACACATTTTCGAACATTTCCTGGACAGCAAATAAGAAAAATTTTACATGCAAAAGTAATGAAACACGGAATCATTAATTTCTGACCAACAATTCAGTTCTTGAACATTCTATTTTGGTTGAAAATGTCACATTTTGTCATTATTTCTGTACCCGCCCTGATGACCACTGAGCTTTCCTCCCAGGAGGTGACAGCCTGAAAGCCCTTTTATTCCTCCTAGTGGTGAGGGACAAGTAGGAGACAGCAGTGCTGTCAGTCCTTCTCTGAGTTAGACATACTATGTTTAAGCCCTAACCCCTACAGTATATGTCCGGTAAATGCCACAGTGTTTGCTATTCAATGGGAGTCAGTGAAAGCATGCTATTTGCTTCCACAAATGAAGTAAAAAATAAATATGTCCTATTCTCCTAGATGCCAGAGCTCCACTGAGGTCTCTGGTGTTCACAAGGGATTCTACAATAGGAATGCACATCTTAAGACATACAAACATACAAATATTTCAAGCACCAACATTAATGCCCTTCTGCCCTGCCAATATATCAAAAGAGTTGTTCCCATAATAAGTGTGCACTCTGTTTTTAAAAATATCTAAACTAGTGCTCGCTTTAATGTAATTTGGTAGTCTGTTCCATGCAATATCTGCTCTCTCAGAGAACCAATTAGTATACATCTCAGTCCTGTCTAATTTTTTACATGGGTTGTCTGGTGACTACTACTTTCTGATGACCTCAAACATTCCCAGAGGTCGTTATTTCTAAATGCCCTATATACATGAATAAGATCTCCTATTAAATATTAACGTCAGATATTTAGCCTTTCATAACAACTCAAATTTTTACATCCATGGATGCCCTTTGTATACTTCTGTTGTACTCGTTCCAGTTTACTCATGCTTGTTATCTTACATGGTTTCCATATTGCTATTCCATACTCAAGTTTGGATCTAATGGAATTAACAATGACTTCATTTCTGATTTCCTTGACTTTATAAAGCTTTTTATACAACCTATAGTTCTATAAAAAGAACTTTAACAAAACGTTGACACAAACACCAAGTCTCTGACAAGTAGAACACAAATTTATTGTGAATACTAGAAGCACAAATAAAAAACTGTTAAGAGCTTTTCGTCTCTAAAATAGCAAACTTCTTCAGACCACTGAAAAAAACAAACTCTCAGCTTAAATATATACCACATGGTTATTTCAAAATTTCATTGACCAGTAATTAGTTATTAAACAGTTAGGCATTAAATGACATCAGCAACAAGACATAATAAAATGAGTAATGTATAAATAAAAGTAAAAATAAATGTAAAAGTGCATTGGTGAATTGAGTAAATGTATATAGTGTATATATATATATATATATACACACACATATATATATAAAAGAGAATAACAAAATACACTATGGTTATCATCTTACTGAGAACAATTTCTCCTACATGTTTAAAAATAATAACCGATGTAAATAGTGAATGTATGTAAATTATGTGTCCCTATCATAGCTAACATTGATTCTCGAGGAGTGTGTTTGACATTACATTCTTCACTAATGTGTTTGGGTAACCTCTCGTCATGAATATCAGTTTAAGAATCTCACATTCTTCAAGGAAAGTTACGTCATCTGTCACCATCCTTGCTGCTTGGACAAGCTGTCCTTTTAGCATGGATCTCTTCTGATGTAATGGGTGGCAACTCGTGTAGTGAAGCATGGAGTTTGAGTATGTAGGTTTCCGGTGTATTCTAGCAACATACCGCTGTTCCTCAATGTTCTTTCTTAACTCAATGTCTAAGTACGTGATGGCAGTCTCATGAAATGTGCGGGTGAACTTAAAAAACTGGTGCTAATCCCAGACATAATAAGAGAGAAACCAGTTAGCAAAAAACTGGTTGTTCCATACATCCTAAAAACTAGAATAGGTTAGGAAGACCTAGGCAGAAGAGTAACAATAAAGAATACTCAGCCAGTGAAGAAGGACTCCTCTCGATCCACTAGGACGGAGGGAGGGACACAAGAAAGAAGGTGAGATGAGGACAACTAACATGGAATGTTATGGTAGGTACATAACTTCTTAATGTTAAGTTGTCTATCTCGCCTTCATTCTTACTGTTTGGGACAGCGTCCCTAGCACCTAACATCCTGGGTGGCTCAGTGGAACAGACTCTTCAGAACAGTGGAATCAAAGTCAGCTCTGCTCCGGGAGACCATATCCACCTTGTAATGAGAAATAAAGGTATGAGGGTTTGCCCACGTGGCAGCTGCACAGGTGGAATCCATGGGCAACCTAGACTGAAAAGCTACGGAGGTGGCTAATGCCCTAGTAGAATGACCTTTCGGTTTAGTTGGTAACTCTTTATTCCTTAACTGGTAAATGAAAGTAATAGTGTGGGAGAACCATCTGGATAAGGTCACCTTGGAAACTGGGAGACCTTGTTTGTTTAAGGCATAAGAAAGGCATAATTGGTCTGACTTTCTTATTTCTTTAGTTCTATGTAGGTAAAAACGCAATGGTCTATGAACGTCCAATTGGTGAAGCTTGTGCTCTGCCTTGTTGCTATGATTTGGGAAGAACACAGGGAGATCTATAGATTGATTTAAATTATTTTCTGAGCAGACTTTAGGAAGAAACAAAGGATTAGTCCTCAGATCAACTCTATCCTTGTGAAACACCAGGTAGGGAGGGCTGTTAGAGTGTGCTCAACAATATACTAAGGTTGAAAGTAATTTTGCTGCAATTATGCAACATAAATAATGTATAAGATAAAGCTTGCTTAAATGTAGAAATAGAGTTTAGTAATATGTAATCAGCATCCATACTAAATTACCATGGCTTGGAAAAGGAATCTGCTGAATGGATATTTTTCCCCTTACAGACTCAAAACAGGATGTATGCAAGAGCAAAAATACAAAATCTGCTTTTAAAGAATGGACATTTTTCCCTTACAGACTCAAAACAGGATGTATGCAAGAGCAAAAATACAAAATCTGCTTTTAAAGAATGGACATTTTTCCCTTACAGACTCAAAACAGGATGTATGCAAGAACAAAAATGCAAAATCTGCTTTTAAAGAACAATGACATGTTATTCTGCATGGAAAACAGGATGGCACAAGAACAGATGTTTTTTATACAAAGATCCAAATAAAATACAGGATGTTCACACTGTCAGAAAAGCTGATCTCTGACAATGTGTTTTCTCAAAAATATGTTTTTCTTCATAAAACAGGATATGCTTATCAGCATTGACATAAGAACACATGTTTCTATACACAGATTCAAATAGAATACAGGACAATGTGTTTCCTCAAAAATATGTTTTTCTACATGGACATCAGGACACTGTTACAGGATATTCACACTGTCAGAAAAGCTGGTCTCTTACAAGACATTGTTAAACAAGGAAGTTTAGTATTGTTTCTACAGGATAAGCAATTCTCCAAAATATGTTTATGCATGACTAAAAAGAGTATATAAAGAGCTGTATAAATCCAGTTGTTTAGGGGTATGGTAGGAACACATTTGGTGTTCTGAGGTAAATGTTATATCTCTCACATCATCTGTACTATATGAGAAGTAAAGTTGGAACAGTACTTTTAAGCTGTAACGTGGTTTCGTTTGATTTATTATAAAAAGTTATTTGTTACTGCTCTTTAAAGTTGATGCTGCAAAGTATATTCTCTCATCAGTGTATATTCTGCAAGTTTCTGTATGCAACAGACTGTGAATGCAAATATAATCAGACTTTGAATTTTAGCAGAATCCAGCCAGCAAGACTGAGTGTCATAAGAACACTGCAAATCCATCACACCAAGCAGTAAGCAGCTCCATGTAATTTTTTCAATGGCAAGCTAGCCTGCATTTGAACCTACAATCTGCATTCAACCACAGGAGGAGTGATGGTAAGCCCTGCAGAGGGTCACTTCAGTTAAATTGCAGTAACTAACATTTGTACGTATGTGTCAATTCTGAACAGAAGTATTCCAGTTTATGCAGCTTGCAGTAGTACAGTTTTTTAGACGTCTACATCCAGAGTGAGACTGAAGTTCCAGTCGCAGTGCCATAATTTCGCTAAGAAAAGGGGAATATCCACTAGCACAGCAGTCCGCTGCCTGTTGTTCTTTCCCAGCTTCTCAAGTGACTTTGAAAAATTTCCAGCCATCTGCAACAACAGCCTGATCACCTGTTTTCTTGCTTACTGGTAAGACTTTTTTTCTACGTCACATTTTTTTTTAGTATGGATGCTATCAGGCAGAATTCTAGCAAATGTAAGCCATGTTTTACTCTTAATGTAGCAGAACAACCAGATAAAATATGGAGTAAATTGCAATGTTGGTATACACAACACATTAGTAAGTGTAAAACCTTGTTAGGGCAAGTTGACATACCAGCATTATGTAAGTGGATTGTAACATTTGATTGGTATTTGCAACAAAAAAATGAAGTATATCATAGTAAATGTTTATTGTGTGATTCAAAGGAAACTGCATTTTGTGTAATATGCCATAAACAAGTATTGCATGATATTGCTAAAAACTAGACTGTGCAGACAGATCTGTTCATGATAAAGAAATTATTAATAATACACAGTTTTCATTATATCCAGATGTAAAGCAGTTATGTCCTGTTAGTACATTAATTTCTGAATTACAACAGCAATCAAATCTGTTATTGACAGAGTCCCCTGTAGATCTTGTAACTCCCTTTAAAAATTATGTACAAGCATGGAATGATGCCACGGCTACACATACAGATGAGGACAGAAACAAAGTTTATGATACATTGACAGACAACTTTAATAAGTTTTTAAAAGAGAAACAAAATGAATTTAAAATGTTCAAAACTGACATTCAAGATCTCTGTCAAAAGTGCATAGGAGCTCTGCAGTCAACAGAGGAATCCAATAACAGGTATCATATATCCCTTAAACACTTACAGGTAGAAATGACAGACCTTAAACAGCATCTAAAGGAAAAGGAAGAAGAATTAGATGAATTAACAGAGACTAACCTCCAAAATACTATTTTGATATCCCAGCTTAAAGAAGAGTTAAAAACACAAAACCAGTCCAAATTATAGAACAGGGACAGGGAACCACTACAGATTTATATACGCAGTCTAGATTATTACAGAGTTTACCACAGTGGAATGATAAAAAAGGCATATTTTATAACATGCTTACATTTGAAGAATGGGTGGCATATACAGCAGGATCAGATATATGGACAGATGCATTACTTAGATGTTTCTGGATTTTCATTCCCAAATGTTTTAAAACTTTCATACAATTAAAGCAAGATGATTATCAGTTAAACACTAAAGTAGGACGTATGACAGCCGTTTTAATGGCATTTACACAAGGGCAGCCTCTCACAGCCAAATTATTAGATAATTTTAAAATTACTATCACAGATAAATTGATGGAACAAAGTGATCATTTTAGACTTGCATTTCAAATCATATATAAAAAAACAGACAGAGACATGGGAAAAAGAGACATACAAAAACAGTTAATACATTGCTTCTTAGAACAAGTCAAAGGGGTTCCAGGGGATATTAAATGTATCTACGAAGAAAATTCTGATACCCTCACTGATTTGGTACAAAAACTAATGAGTGGACGGACTATGGCCGATGATGGGACTTTATACTCACACCATATCTTTGCATGTGAAGATAATAGTGAGCCATTTGAAGTAATTGGTGAAGTCAAAAACAGGGGAAGGCAAAGATGGTGTGACCAACCACCAGCAGAAAGAGCTGTGTCAGCACCACCAGCTCCTGCCTCTATGCTTGTAGTACCAGGATCAAGCACAGGTAATGAGCAAAGGCACCAACATGCTTCTTTTGTAAAAAATAGGACACGTTAAGCAAAATTGTGATCATTACAAAGCCTGGCGAAAAAGAAGGAAGAACAGGAGTGTTTCCAAAAAGAGAGCAAACAAATTTACAAGAAAAGTCAGAAAAGCAGGATCATGTACAAAAACCTTACAATATTAGTAAAAACAGTTATAAAAGCCATCAATATACAGGAAAAGGGAAAGTATGCCCGGTAGATTTTCAAACAGTTTCACCTGTAAATCCGAAACATTTGATAGAACAGGCAGAAGGAATAGCTAGGCAACAGTTAAAAAAAGAGATTGAAAAACCTAAATATGTAGATCATTCAGACACAGAAGAAGATGACAAACAAAAACATGAGGTGTGTCATATTGCATCTGATAATAAAGGAGAGGATGAGTGGATTTCCTTACAATAGGGATGTGCCCCCCCTACTCTGGTATCTTTCCTGACTACCTTTAAAAAGGGTCGAGATGGACGACCACTGATTGATATTTGGGTAGAGGGGTCACTGTGGAAAAATGTCTTAATAGACACAGGAGCAGCAGTATCTGTCACAAACAGACAGTTACCAGTAAATCCTATAAAAAGGTTTGCATTTCAGCATTTAATGGCACAGGATGCTATGCAGTGAGTAGCCAAAATGTGGACATAAAGTTTAGTCAAGAGGGACAAATATGGAAGGGTGCATTTTTAATGCATCCATCTTGCACAAATACTATTATTGGTATGGACATTCTAGGACCTTTAGGTATAGTAATTGATTTACCTAATGAAATTCTGTGGATGGGAGACAAACAACAAAGAGAGGAAGAGCAAAATACAGGTTGCTATGCAATCTCTCTACCTGACAAACCTGAAAACCTACAGGCTATATAAATACAGACAGTGAGGATGTATGGAAGCATTTACAACAGCAATTCCCAAATCTATGGTCCAAGGGTCCCAGTGATTGTGGGAAACTAGAAAGCCCAGTAGGAATAGGAAGTGATCAGGACTATATACCACCTTTTCAAAAACAATATCCTATTCCTAGGGAAGCAGAAGAACATATGGAAAAATGTATTGCAGAATGGGAAAGAGAAGGGATTATACAAGAAGGCAACAGTCCTACAAATTCACCAATCTGGCCAGTTAAGAAAAAGATGGTAGTTATCGTCTTGTTATTGATTTACGAAAGGTTAATCAATATACCACTCCTAGAGCACACTTGATTCCAGGAGTCCCAGAATTGGCTGCACATATTAAGCCACAAAGTAAGTGGTTTACAGTAATAGATTTAGCAAATGCCTTTTTTGCAGTGCCACTCAGGAAAAAAGATTGGCCAAGATTTGCCTTTACATTTAAAACCAGCAATATGTTATGACAAGGTTACCACAAGGGTTTCAAAACAGTCCAGTTATTTTTCATCAGACAGTAGGATCCATTCTACAACATTTGGAAAAGGATGATTCAGTAATACATTACATTGATGATATTTTAATTCAGTCAGAAACAGTAGAGGAGCATGTACGGCTTCTTAAGAGAGTTTTTCATACTCTACAGCAAGCAGGGTTTAAGGTTAAAAGTGAAAAAATTCAGTTTATGACACAAAAAGTTAAGTTTCTAGGTACTATTATAAAACCAACAGGAAGATCTCCTTGCCCTGTACGTGTACAAGGCATTTTACAAATGGAAAAGCCACTGACTATAGCAGACTTACATAAATTCATGGGAATCATGAATTACAATAGGGAATTTATAGAGGATTATGCAGCCGTGGCTGCTCCCCTATACAAAATGTTACATGAACAAAAGAACTCCACCTTTTTAGAGTGGGGATCTCATGAAGAGGAGGCATTTTCACAGATAAAAATAAAACTAGCACAAGCTACAGAACTAATAGCGCCCACTCCAAGGTTACCATTTGTGTTACAAGCAGCAGCAGGTAAAAACACTGTCTGTGGTACTACTACAGGAATGGCCACATGGTAGTGACAACAGAATGGAAAAACATTACGCCCAGTCACTTTCTTTAGCAGAAAGATGACTCCAGTGGAATTGGGTTACCATCCATGTATACAGCAGTTATTAGCCATTTACTGGGGTATTAAACAAACTGAATATTTGACCGTATTTTCCAGCATTATAGTACAAACACCACATCAAGCTGTAAAAGCTTTGATAGACAGTTTTGAAATGAATAAAATTACAGATGGTATTAGTCAGGCAGTCTTTGCAAAATGGATGGCACTTTTTGGAATGAAAACTGTTACTATACAGACAGGGGATAAATACCATTTGTCAAACCATATAGGATATGAAGGAAAACAGCATAACTGTTTAGAAAAGATAATGTCACCTGAGGTGCAATTTTTAGCATCTGATTTTGATCACTTTAAGCCATCTATCTTTGTGGATGGAGCACGATATTGGGACCAAGGCAGATACTGGACAGGATTTGCCATAGTTCCAGAGAATCCACAATTGGGTTCTCCTGAACTAATCAAGTTACTAGGGCATATGTCAGCTCAAAGAGCTGAACTGGAGGCAGTATTGTATGTGCTAAAGTATTACAATCCTATTAACATTTTTTCAGATAGTGCTTATGTAGTAAATTCTTTAAGACTACATATGGAAACCTGGGTAAGACGAGGATTTGTGGATAGTGTAGGTAAACCATTATGGCATGCTGAAGTATTAAAAGACATATATAAAGTTATAACAATGTCAAAACAACAAGGACAGTATAGCATCTTAAAAGTAAAAGCACATCAAAAGCCTACCAGTGAAACTTACAGATTAAATGTGTTAGCAGATACCTTGGCCAAACAAGCAGCACAAAATGGAAAAGAACTTCCAGAATATGAGTATGCCAATGTAGAAGTTAGTGTCTTAAAAGAGCTAGATAAAGAGTCAATAGAGAAAGACCTTGTAAATATACAAAAACAACAGGGCTTAAAAGAAGAAACCGATCAGTGCAGATTGGTAGGTATACCACCAAAGGAGTACTATGCATACACAACCTCCAAAGGGTTACAGTTACCATATGTACCATTTCAGTTGGCACGCCAGTTGGTCAAGTTAAATCACCAAATACTGGGCCATATAGGAACTGATAAGTTATGGGCAGTTGTAAAAGAAAAGTATTGGAACCCA
The DNA here is from genome assembly GCF_019279795.1 of Protopterus annectens. Lineage (NCBI taxonomy): Eukaryota > Metazoa > Chordata > Ceratodontiformes > Protopteridae > Protopterus > Protopterus annectens. The sequence goes on from NC_056726.1 coordinate 247,399,575, forward strand.
AATTTAAAAAGGTCTGCAAACTGATTATAGAAGAATGTTTAATCTGTCTTCAGGTAAATGCTAAAAGCAAAAGGCCTCAGTTACATCGAGTACAGCCAGCGGATGGGCCATGGTATGCAGTTCAAATAGATTATGCAGGTCCATTACCAACAACAAAGGGAGGTTACAGATATCTACTAGTAGTAGTGGACGTCTTTTCAAAATGGGTAGAAGCAATTCCTACCAAAACCATGACAGCAAAGGCAACAGCAGAAGCCTTATGGAAAAATATTTTCTGTCATTGGGGATGGCCACGGGTTATAGAGTCAGACAATGGCCCACAGTTTGTTAGTGATCTCATTAAACAAATGTGTAATTTGTTAGGCATACAGCATAGGTTTCATGTACCATACCATCCACAATCTAATGGCATTGTATATGAATCGGACGTTAAAAGAACGTCTAAAAAAGGCATGCTTGGAAAAGGGCAATACGTGGGTACATCATCTGCCTGGTATTTTAATGGGTATTCGAGCAACACCAAACAGCAAAACAGGTATTTCCCCATATGAAATAATGACAGGCCGCAAAATGCCCATACAATTACCATTTGATCCAGATTTACCTAATGGTAGGCCCATGCTAGAAATTAGCAAACATCAGGAATGGCTAAAACAACTTACTAGTATATGTGACTATAATGCAAGGGAGCAAGCGTTCCATCTATGGAAAAAGGTGCCAATAATACCAGCTGAAGAAAACCTTCCTGTGGAACCAAAGTATTGGTAAAAACATTCCAAATGGAAGGACCATGGGCTAGCAATTGGCAAGGCCCTTTTGAAGTAGTGGAACAAATTGGACCATTAGTGTACAAAATCAAAGGAAAAAGAAAAACAGAACAATGTTGGTACATAAAGATCAACTAAGAATGATAAAAAATAGTGAACAATGTAAATCTGATTAAATGTATTCTTTTGTAGGTTTCCAACAGAGAAAACCCTAATGAAATTGACATGGTTTAAAGTGCATCCTTTTGGAAATCCAGTTTCAGATGACCAAAGGCAAAATGATTCAACAATGGAATTTCTATTTAAAGGATGTTTTTTTAAATTGATAATAGCTATTATACTAACTATTATTGTATTGCTTAGTATTAAATTATACTTACAACCTGTTAATCAAACTGTAAAGTTACACAAGAGAGTTACATAAAGAAATGTGGAAAAATGAACAAGACTGGTCACCATCTTTTAACACTTTCTTAGCAAGACAATGTTGGTATGCAAAAAGCATGAATGTTTCTAATTGTTGGGTGTGTAGTTTAATACCAAAAATAACAGGGGTAATGCCTCTAATACCTATTCCACTAAATTCTCTTAGTAGTTGGAGAGTATTAATAAATGAAACAGGAGATCAAGTTATAAATGTACAATTACGTAAAGCAAGAGTACAGTTATCTGCTATAGTACAGGGGATCACATGTTTTCAACAAAATGGAACTGTTCCAGTGGGTAATAGCAATTGTATTCAAACAATTGAAATGATAAATTTTCACAACCACATACCAGTACGTGGAGTATTTTCACATGGTTTTCCTATTTTAATACCAATTAAGGGTCAGTTAATATTAAGTGACACAGCAGTATTTCACTTTTCACAAAATGACAAAATGACTGTAAAACTAATATTACATGTTGGAGAAGTAAAACAGATAAAAACTTTACAGTTGTACATGATAAAACTCCTACTATGGGGCAAGTAAATGGCAGTCTGGTAAATAGCAGTGTTGCTCTATCAGATGGGTTATATTACATCTGTGGTAAATATGCTTATAAATGGTTACCAAAGGGATGGGATGGCACCTGTTATATAGGATTAGTGGTACCAGCAATGCATCATGTAAAAGAGTTACCAAAAGGAAAAATTAGGAATACAAAAAGAAAAGGGATATATTACCTGTAATTGAAAGTCCAGAAAATCCAGTAGACACCTTAGATACATCACGTATATATCATCAAAATCTTGATTATATTAAATTAAAAGATATGGATTTAGGAGATGATGTAATCTCTGGAGCAGGTATTTTCCCTTGGTACGGGCTGCAAAAAGCCATCTGGGAACTGAGAAAACTATCTAAACTAGTTGAGGTATTGGCAAATGCCACTTTCAATGCAGTCCTTGACATTACTGTCGAAATGACAGCAATACGAACTATGGTTTTGCAAAATCGAATGGCATTAGATTACATATTAGCATCACAAGGGGTACATGTGCTTTAATAGGAGAACAGTGTTGTACATTTATTCCAGACAAAACAGAATCTGTAAAAGCACATTTAGAAGTGATTGCACAAGTGTCTCAACATACTAGAAAAAACTGGAATGATGACTGGAGTGAATGGTTTAGTAATCTATTTAAAGGATGGACAGGAAAAATCACTGTATTTTTAATTTCTTTTATTGTTATTGTAATGCTTGGTTGCATATTATTTACATGTATTAAAGTCTGCTTAGCAAAAGCTAGTCAAGTTACTGTTGTTAATTGTCATAATGAAAAAGTATTACCAAATAATGCTGAATTTATTTCTCTAGTTTAAAATAAAAAAGACGGAATTGTTAGAGTGTGCTCAACAATATACTAAGGTTGAAAGAAATTTTGCTGCAATTATGCAACATAAATAATGTATAAGATAAAGCTTGCTTAAATGTAGAAATAGAGTTTAGTAATATGTAATCAGCATCCATACTAAATTACCATGGCTTGGAAAAGGAATCTGCTGAATGGACATTTTTCCCCTTACAGACTCAAAACAGGATGTATGCAAGAGCAAAAATACAAAATCTGCTTTTAAAGAATGGACATTTTTCCCTTACAGACTCAAAACAGAATGTATGCAAGAGCAAAAATACAAAATCTGCTTTTAAAGAATGGACATTTTTCCCTTACAGACACAAAACAGGATGTATGCAAGAACAAAAATGCAAAATCTGCTTTTAAAGAACAATGACATGTTATTCTGCATGGAAAAACAGGATGGCACAAGAACAGATGTTTTTTATACAAAGATCCAAATAAAATACAGGATGTTCACACTGTCAGAAAAGCTGATCTCTGACAATGTGTTTTCTCAAAAATATGTTTTTCTTCATAAAAAACAGGATATGCTTATCAGCATTGACATAAGAACACATGTTTCTATACACAGATTCAAATAGAATACAGGACAATGTGTTTCCTCAAAAATATGTTTTTCTACATGGACATCAGGATATTCACACTGTCAGAAAAGCTGGTCTCTTACAAGACATTGTTAAACAAGGAAGCTTAGTATTGTTTCTACAGGATAAGCAATTCTCCAAAATATGTTTATGCATGACTAAAAAGAGTATATAAAGAGCTGTATAAATCCAGTTGTTTAGGGATATGGTAGGAACACATTTGGTGTTCTGAGGTAAATGTTATATCTCTCACATCATCTGTACTATATGAGAAGTAAAGTTGGAACAGTACTTTTAAGCTGTAACGTGGTTTCGTTTGATTTATTATAAAAAGTTATTTGTTACTGCTCTTTAAAGTTGATGCTGCAAAGTATATTCTCTCATCAGTGTATATTCTGCAAGTTTCTGTATGCAACAGACTGTGAATGCAAATATAATCAGACTTTGAATTTTAGCAGAATCCAGCCAGCAAGACTGAGTGTCATAAGAACACTGCAAATCCATCACACCAAGCAGTAAGCAGCTCCATGTAATTTTTTCAAGGGCGAACACATAGTGCTTGAAGTTCTGAGACTTGCCTAGCTGAAGTGATAGCAACCAGAAAGAGTGTCTTCCAACACAGAAACTTGATGGAGCAGGATGCTGCTGGTTCAAAAGGAGGCAAAATTAAGGAAGTTAGGACTAAATTAAGGTCCCAAGGAGAAGGGGATCTCTCACTGGAGGTCTAAGAAGAGTTGTTCCTCTCAAAAAAGCTTTACAGAGCTTATGAGACATGATGTTAGAATTTGTCAAATCGATATGAAAATTAGAAATGGCCACTAATTGTACCCTAATCGTAATGGAAGCGGCCCTGGAGTGAAAAAGTTGTGCTAGGAATTTCAGAATTTCGTGGACTGGGGCTGAGAAGGGATCTACATTCCCAGACGCTGCCCAACAAGAAAAATGTTTCCATTTGCTAGCATAAGTTTTTCTCATTGTAGACTTATGAGAGGAAATGATAATCTTGCGGACTGCTGGGGAAATGCTGGGAAGCCTGGCTAAGGTTGGAAGTGGAGCAACCAAGCTGTGAGCTGGAGAGTTTGGAGGGATTGATGCAACCCGCCTGACTAATGAATCAGGAGATCTGGAATCGGGTCCAGAGTCCAGGGCTGATCGAGAAGGTAATGGTGCAGGAACGGGAATCATATCTGTCGAGGCCAGTAGGGGGCAACAAGGATCATTTTGCAACCCAAATTTTGCTTTCTGTATGAGTTTCGGTATCGGGGGAAATGGAGGAAAAGCATAAAGAAGTCCCTGAGGCCAATCTTGGACTAGAGCGTCTCTGGGTATGTGACCTGGAAGCGGGAGAAGTAGTTGCTGCATTTGCTGTTGAGAGGGGTGGCAAACAGATCGCAGCAAGGCTGTCCCCATTTGCGAAAGATAAGATCCGCAACTTCCTGATTCAGAGACCACTCGTAAGGCATGAAAATAGCTCTGCTGAGCCTGTCCACTATGACGTTGGATCTCCCATGGATGTGTGTCGCAATCAGAAAACAATGGGAGGAAATCGCCCACTGCCAAAGTCTGAGTGCTTCTCGACACAGGGGGTAGGATCTGTTTCCGCCCTGCTTGTTGATGTGCCACACCACTGACATGTTGTCTGTTTGAATTGCAATGGTCCCGGAAGGAAGAGAGTCTTGAAGGGCTTGCAACGCTAGGAGCACGGCTCTCATTTCTAGGACATTTATGTGCAGATGGTACTCGTGAGGTTGCCAAGTGCCTTGGACTGTCCTGCCCAGATAATGCCCCCCCACCCTATCAGGGAGGCGTCTGTAGTCACTGTGGCTACTGGAGGGGGCTGTATGAAAGGTCTACCCTGAGTCACTAGTGGGGAGACCATCCACCAAGAAAGGTGCCTTTTGCATGCCTCCGTGATCAGGATCATGTGAGTCATGGGTAACTCCTGGAGAGACCACTGGGTGAAAAGAAGCCACTGAAGAATTCTCATGTGGAAATGCGGTAATGGAAGTAGAAGAATGGCAACTGCCATGGAGCCCAGAGTTTGAAGGACATACCTGACGTGGATCCTTTTGCTCTGCATTAGGATTTGCACTTGTTGACGAATTGTGGACACTTTCCAGCGGTAACCTTGTGAACATTTCCCTTGTGTTTAATTCTGCTCCGATGCAAGTGATAGATTGACAGGGCAACAAGGCAGATTTTTCGAAATTTACTGTAATACCTAGCTGGGTGCAAGATGTGATTGTATAATCCTGCGCTTGTAAGAGTTGATGCCTGGTGGTAGCAGTGAGGAGCCAGTCGTCTAGATATGGAAACACCTGGAATCCTTGACATTTCAGGTGAGCCGTGACCACTGCTATACATTTGGTGAACACCCTGGGGGCTGTGGTGAGACCAAAGGGCAGAGGTCTGAACTGGTAATGACTGCTTTCTCCCGAAAGCAAAGAAATCTCCTGGAGCGTCTGTCCATCTTGATATGGTAGTATGCATCCTGAAGATCTATCGAGCACATCCAATTGTCCTGACCCAAGAAGGGTAGAATGGACTGTAGCGTGACCATCCAAAACTTTCTTTGTACAGATTTGTTTAGTCTGCTGAGATCCAGAATCAGTCTCCAGTCCCCTGTCTTGTTTGGTATCAAAAAGAACCTTGAGTAAGTTCCAGATCTGTGCTGGTCTGCGGGGACTTCCTGAATGGCTCTTTTTTCTAGCAGTTTTGAAACTTCTTTTACTGCTTGCTCCTTCAGATTGGGTGGAACATCTGGAAGGGCCTTCCTTGACTGTAAGGGGGATTGATGGAAGGGAATTTTGTAACCTCCGGATATAATGGACAGTACCCATCTGTCTTTTGTTAAATTTTGCCAGGCTTTTGGGTACAGCAAAAGTCTTCCCCCGACAGCCTCCAGAGGTGAGCAGCCGGGCAACCCTTCAGGGATGCTGGTAGGGCTTGTTAGAGAAGGATTCTCTGTTACCCTGGTTCTGCGGACCCCCTCTGCCACGAGGGTGGCATCTATTATTGTTGTTTCCCCCTTTGCCTCTGGAGGAAAAATCACTAGGTGTGTCAGGCAAGGCTCCCAGAGATTTGCGGAACCACATCTTCCCACTCTTCTGACCCTTGGGGTAAGGTCTAGAGGGAGTGGAAAAATGGACTCCCACGGCAGAGAGAATCTTGCCTTCTTGCTCACACCTAGTCAACTTGTCTTTCACCTGTGGCCCAAAAAGAAAGGAGCCATCAAAGGGGGTATTGGTGAAGGATGCACAAAAGGATTCCGCAAAGTGACAGCTGCATCCAAGCATGCCTCGTGAGGGCCACACCCATGCCTGTGGCTGTACTTGCTCCATTGGCTGCCTAGGAAATGAGCCTCATGGAGGAGTTAACTACAGAATTAAGAGTCGGTATCTGGGAAGCTACTTTGGCTTGTACTCCCTCAGCTGTAGGATCTTGAAGGGTATCTTCAAGCTCTTTGAGATCTCTTTGAAGGCGAGTAAAATGACATAGATAGTTCAGGGACCTCATGGAGAAGGTTGCTGAAGCAAACATTCGCTTTCCGTACCTGTCCATCGTTCTAGACACCTTGTTAGGGGGATGAACAGATGAAGAGGTCTCTGCTAACTCTTTTTTGGTGGTTGCTGCTACAACCATGGCATCAACGGGCACACCTTTAGAAAGGAATTGTTTATCCTGGGGGGTTGTAATAAATTTTCCAGGTCTCCTCGGAGTTGGTTCCACTGTGTCCGGAGCTGAACAAGCCTTTTGAGCCACAACAGACATAAGTGGGTTGAAAGGAGGAGAAGCCCAGGAGGTGGAAGGTCAGGAACCGAAAGCATCCAGCAATACAGACTCATCCTCGGTAGGGGCTAGGGTATTCCAGTTCCCCCTCTGCCTAAGCATTTCCAGGATGTCCAAAAAGGAAACATCTTCAGAAGATCCTTCCGATTCATCTAAGTCTGTATCAGAAGTGACAAACTCAGGGGAGTCAATGTGCTTCCTCTTGCACTTCTTCTTCAGAGGGGGCTTCTCTGAGTGATCAGGGGAGGCCTCGGAAGAAGAGGAAACACCCAATGAGGTGTCCTGGTGCATCGGTTCCCTATGCTTGGGGTCTGGAGGAGGAGGAGCAGAGGTTGGCACAGACACTATGGGGGAACGGAGCCGGTGGGGCTGGTAGTGGAGCTGTCTCAGGGGACAGCACACTCCGCATGACCTCAAAGGCGTCCCTGCCTCGAGGCAGAAAAGCTCCGGTTCCAAGGAAATAGGAATCTTTCTCCACACCGAGGGGGACGGCTCCAAGGCCGATGTTGGAGCCGAGCTCACCTGCGCCGATGCTCCGAGAGGGAGAACAGGGTCGGACAAGGGTCCGATGCCACTCGCCCCCTTGGAGCCAACGAGGGAGCCCTGGTGTCCAGATTCCTCGATCGATGGGACTATCGAGGTAATCCGAGCCGTAGTCGGAACTGAAGGAGAGATGGTGATCAGAGCCGACGGTTCCACTACTCGAACCTCAACGAACTCCGGCTCCGAACTCAATAGAGTTGGAGGAGGAACAGAATAGGAGGTAGATGGAGCCGATACCTGTTGAGGAGGACTACACAATTTTGCTAGCGCCTGTGATTTAAGCAACCTACTTACTACTCTCTCCACATCATGATCTGACAACCTAGAGGATCGAGAGGAGTGTGATGAATGGTGGCTACGTGCACTTTGCAATAATGGAGACTGAGGAGCCGAAGGAACTGGCTCTAATGAAGAGGACCTCAGCCTCTTATGGCTCTGAGACAGCTCTGAAACATCCAATGGAGCTGACGGAAGGGTTGGCTTGTCTGTGCCAGCCGGAACCAACATACTCGGCAAATCCTGTACAGGAGTCTGCTCCGAAGGTGGAGCCGACGGTTAGGTGGATTTTGGGGATTTCTCTGGCTGGGAACTCTCTGCCAGTGAATCCTGAGGCTTTAACAGACCCCTAAGGATCAATTTGCTCTTACGCTCAGAGTCCTGCAGGTAAACAGCGCCCAAACAATAAAAGCAGCTAGTTTGCCCATCTGTCAGAGACATTTTCTGACAGCATGAGTCATACTTTTTAAAACCAGATACTTTAGCTTCCTTAGACATTACCCAACTACAAAAAAACTAAGTACCACAAGGTAAACACAGACAGACAAATAAGTGCTATTCTAAACAAGATACATCTATAAAAATACAACCGCTGCCTTTTTTTTTTAAAGATAGGAAAACATGAAAGGAAAGCCTCTAAGTTAAACGGCTATCCTAGGGAGAGGGGGAGGGGGGAGAACTCTCTAACTTAAACGAGTTCTAAATAAAAGAGAAACTAAGAGGAACTAGGTATTTCAACAACACGTACAGAATAAACTAAAAACAGTAAAAATATCTATTGGTTTAAAGGGTCTAAGAGAATATTTTTACAAAAAAAAATTGAAAAATACAAGCCTAAGCCAGAAAACGACACACCTCGCAGCTGACGCGGCAAACGAGATCTGGGTAGCTGTCACTAGGCATCATGGGATAAGGGGTAGCCTCGAGCCAGTAAACAGCTCTCGAGTTATTGAAGATGACCGAGTCGGAGCCGATCACCAAACAGCAAGAATGAAGGCGAGATAGACAACTTAACATCTGATGTTCATGAAGAGAGGTTACCCAAACACATTAGTCCTTGACTTAGTAGAAGAAGTTGTACATAAAAGGAGAGAAGGGTTTTATAAACCACTACTCAGACCTATTAGTAGATTAGTGGCCTTAGAGGAGGGTGTGAGGTCGGAAGACACCACCAACATACATCAGGATGGTACACAAGATGTAGGAGTTATTACAAGGAGAATTCCTAGCAGTTTTGTAACCCCTTTTTGCTTAGAAGTAAAAGCAATTGAGGTTATTGTGAGAAGAAACTGGAACATCTTTATGATGGAACCAGAAGTTTTGGAGAAGCTAGGTAATTCACCATTCTTTGTTTATAAAAAGAACAAGAACTTAAAAAACAAATTCTAGAAATGGAACCTCAGAGCTGTAACAAGATCTGGAGGTACGTATAAGTGTGAGAGTTGCAATTATTGTAACTATATTGCAACAGGGACAGAATTTGAAATAGGTTCTTTTAAGGTAAAGACAAAGGGTAGATTCAATTGTAACTCAAAATCTGTGGTCTACCTGGTTAGCTGTGTAGCTTGCCCAGCATATTATGTTGGGAAGACGGACAGAAAACTCAAAGAGACTCTACGAGCATGTTTATCATATTAGAAAAAAGTCACCCTCTAATGCTTTAGCTAGGCATCTGAACACCCAACTCATCACTTCCTCTTTAGAGTGATTTGCCAGGTTGTAGAGAGTATAAAAGGGGGTCCTTATTATTTAATTTAGGAAAGACAGGAGTTGATTTGGCAACTAAGACTGAACTCCTATAATCCCCCGGGGTTAAATGAAGTCATCTCTACTGCTTGCATTTTAAAATTGAAGAACTTAATGCGTTAAGATAGCCCTCAATGAAGTTTTTGTTATTTGTTCATTGCCCCT